>NW_027255983.1:130000-270000 GCF_045679555.1 Salvelinus alpinus
CCTACAGGACAGTAGATCTCCAGGAAGAGGGATGGACTGATAACCTACAGGACAGTAGATCTCCAGGAAGAGGGTTGGACTGATAACCTACAGGGCAGTAGATCTCCAGGAAGAGGGTTGGACTGATAACCTACAGGACAGTAGATCTCCAGGAAGAGGGTTGGACTGATAACCTACAGGACAGTAGATCTCCAGGAAGAGGGTTGGACTGATAACCTACAGGACAGTAGATCTCCAGGAAGAGGGTTGGACTGATAACCTACAGGACAGTAGATCTCCAGGAAGAGGGTTGGACTGATAACCTACAGGACAGTAGATCTCCAGGAAGAGGGTTGGACTGATAACCTACAGGACAGTAGATCTCCAGGAAGAGGGTTGGACTGATAACCTACAGGACAGTAGATCTCCAGGAAGAGGGTTGGACTGATAACCTACAGGACAGTAGATCTCCAGGAAGAGGGTTGGACTGATAACCCACAGGACAGTAGATCTCCAGGAAGAGGGTTGGACTGATAACCTACAGGACAGTAGATCTCCAGGAAGAGGGTTGGACTGATAACCTACAGGACAGTAGATCTCCAGGAAGAGGGTTGGACTGATAACCTACAGGACAGTAGATCTCCAGGAAGAGGGTTGGACTGATAACCTACAGGACAGTAGATCTCCAGGAAGAGGGTTGGACTGATAACCTACAGGACAGTAGATCTCCAGGAAGAGGGTTGGACTGATAACCTACAGGACAGTAGATCTCCAGGAAGAGGGTTGGACTGATAACCTACAGGACAGTAGATCTCCAGGCAGAGGGTTGGACTGATAACCTACAGGACAGTAGATCTCCAGGAAGAGGGTTGGACTGATAACCTACAGGACAGTAGATCTCCAGGAAGAGGGTTGGACAGCCTTGCTATGGAAGATACAGTATTGGCCTTCTTTCCCTGCTATACTGTGGATTCAATCCCTCTAACTGTTAGTTTGAGCTCAGCAGTGAGTCATCTAGCTACCATGTTAGCCAATAGGGACAATACATTGCAGTGATCCTCCTAACCCTTCCTTAACTGTCTCCCCTTGTTCTCTCAGCTGTTTGCCATGGTGTTTGCCATGTGTCTGTTCAGAGGAATCGACCAGTAACCCTGACAACATACACAACCCCCAGGAAGACACTCAACAAAGGGACACGGACTGACGAAGGAGAAGAGAGCCTGAAGATAACCACCTGTAGATTATACATCAGATGTTCGGAGAATAGAGACTGTAGATTATACATCAGATGTTAGGAGAATAGAGACTGTAGATTATACATCAGATGTTCGGAGAATAGAGACTGTAGATTATACATCAGATGTTAGGAGAATAGAGACTGTAGATTATACATCAGATGTTAGGAGAATAGAGACTGTAGATTATACATCAGATGTTAGGAGAACAGAGACTGTAGATTATACATCAGATGTTAGGAGAATAGAGACTGTAGATTATACATCAGATGTTAGGAGAATAGAGACTGTAGATTATACATCAGATGTTAGGAGAATAGAGACTGAAGAGAACCACCTGTAGATTAAACATCAGATGTTCGGAGAATAGAGACTGAATAGAACCACCTGTAGATTATACATCAGATGTTAGGAGAATATAGACTGAAGAGAACCACCTGTAGATTATACATCAGATGTTAGGAGAATAGAGACTGAAGAGAACCACCTGTAGATTATAAATCAGATGTTAGGAGAATAGAGACTGTAGATTATACATCAGATGTTAGGAGAATAGAGACTGTAGATTATACATCAGATGTTAGGAGAATAGAGACTGTAGATTATACATCAGATGTTAGGAGAATAGAGACTGTAGATTATACATCAGATGTTAGGAGAATAGAGACTGAATAGAACCACCTGTAGATTATAAATCAGATGTTAGGAGAATAGACACTGTAGATTATACATCAGATGTTCGGAGAATAGAGACTGTAGATTATACATCAGATGTTAGGAGAATAGAGACTGAAGATTATAAATCAGATGTTAGGAGAATAAAGACTGTAGATTATAAATCAGATGTTAGGAGAATAGAGACTGAAGAGAACCACCTGTAGATTATAAATCAGATGTTAGGAGAATAGAGACTGAAGAGAACCACCTGTATATTATAAATCAGATGTTAGGAGAATAGAGACTGTAGATTATACATCAGATGTTAGGAGAATAGAGACTGTAGATTATACATCAGATGTTAGGAGACTAGAGACTGTAGATTATACATCAGATGTTAGGAGAATAGAGACTGAAGAGAACCACCTGTAGATTATACATCAGATATTCGGAGAATAGAGACTGTAGATTATAAATCAGATGTTCGGAGAACAGAGACTGTAGATTATACATCAGATGTTAGGAGAATAGAGACTGTAGATTATACATCAGATGTTAGGAGAATAGAGACTGTAGATTATACATCAGCTGTTAGGAGAATAGAGACTGTAGATTATACATCAGCTGTTAGGAGAATAGAGACTGTAGATTATACATCAGATGTTAGGAGAATAGAGACTGTAGATTATAAATCAGATGTTAGGAGAACAGAGACTGTAGATTATAAATCAGATGTTAGGAGACTAGAGACTGTAGATTATACATCAGATGTTAGGAGAATAGAGACTGAAGAGAACCACCTGTAGATTATACATCAGATATTCGGAGAATAGAGACTGTAGATTATAAATCAGATGTTCGGAGAACAGAGACTGTAGATTATACATCAGATGTTAGGAGAATAGAGACTGTAGATTATACATCAGATGTTAGGAGAATAGAGACTGTAGATTATACATCAGCTGTTAGGAGAATAGAGACTGTAGATTATACATCAGCTGTTAGGAGAATAGAGACTGTAGATTATACATCAGATGTTAGGAGAATAGAGACTGTAGATTATAAATCAGATGTTAGGAGAACAGAGACTGTAGATTATAAATCAGATGTTAGGAGAATAGAGACTGTAGATTATAAATCAGATGTTAGGAGAATAGAGACTGTAGATTATAAATCAGATGTTAGGAGAATAGAGACTGTAGATTATACATCAGATGTTAGGAGAATAGAGACTGTAGATTATAAATCAGATGTTAGGAGAATAGAGACTGTAGATTATACATCAGATGTTAGGAGAATAGAGACTGTAGATTATACATCAGATGTTAGGAGAATAGACACTGTAGATTATACATCAGATGTTCGGAGAATAGAGACTGTAGATTATACATCAGATGTTAGGAGAATAGAGACTGAAGATTATAAATCAGATGTTAGGAGAATAAAGACTGTAGATTATAAATCAGATGTTAGGAGAACAGAGACTGTAGATTATACATCAGATGTTAGGAGAATAGAGACTGTAAATTATACATCAGACTTTAGGAGAATAGAGACTGTAGATTATACATCAGATGTTCGGAGAATAGAGACTGTAGATTATACATCAGATGTTAGGAGAATAGAGACTGTAGATTATACATCAGATGTTAGGAGAATAGAGACTGTAGATTATACATCAGATGTTAGGAGAATAGAGACTGAAGAGAACCACCTGTAGATTATACATCAGATATTCGGAGAATAGAGACTGTAGATTATAAATCAGATGTTCGGAGAACAGAGACTGTAGATTATACATCAGATGTTAGGAGAATAGAGACTGTAGATTATACATCAGATGTTAGGAGAATAGAGACTGTAGATTATACATCAGATGTTAGGAGAATAGAGACTGAAGAGAACCACCTGTATATTATAAATCAGATGTTAGGAGAATAGAGACTGTAGATTATACATCAGATGTTAGGAGAATAGAGACTGTAGATTATACATCAGATGTTAGGAGACTAGAGACTGTAGATTATACATCAGATGTTAGGAGAATAGAGACTGAAGAGAACCACCTGTAGATTATACATCAGATATTCGGAGAATAGAGACTGTAGATTATAAATCAGATGTTCGGAGAACAGAGACTGTAGATTATACATCAGATGTTAGGAGAATAGAGACTGTAGATTATACATCAGATGTTAGGAGAATAGAGACTGTAGATTATACATCAGATGTTAGGAGAATAGAGACTGTAGATTATACATCAGATGTTAGGAGAATAGAGACTGTAGATTATACATCAGCTGTTAGGAGAATAGAGACTGTAGATTATACATCAGCTGTTAGGAGAATAGAGACTGTAGATTATACATCAGATGTTAGGAGAATAGAGACTGTAGATTATAAATCAGATGTTAGGAGAACAGAGACTGTAGATTATAAATCAGATGTTAGGAGAATAGAGACTGTAGATTATAAATCAGATGTTAGGAGAATAGAGACTGTAGATTATAAATCAGATGTTAGGAGAATAGAGACTGTAGATTATACATCAGATGTTAGGAGAATAGAGACTGTAGATTATAAATCAGATGTTAGGAGAATAGAGACTGTAGATTATACATCAGATGTTAGGAGAATAGAGACTGTAGATTATAAATCAGATGTTAGGAGAATAGAGACTGTAGATTATAAATCAGATGTTAGGAGAATAGACACTGTAGATTATACATCAGATGTTAGGAGAATAGAGACTGTAGATTATACATCAGATGTTAGGAGAATAGAGACTGTAGATTATAAATCAGATGTTAGGAGAATAGAGACTGTAGATTATACATCAGATGTTAGGAGAATAGAGACTGTAGATTATACATCAGATGTTAGGAGAATAGACACTGTAGATTATACATCAGATGTTCGGAGAATATAGCCTGAAGATAACCACTTGTAGATTATAAATCAGATGTTAGGAGAATAGGGACTAGAGGTAAACACTTGTAGATTATAAATAATATGTTAGGAGATTAGAGCCTAAAGATAACCACCTGTAGATTATAAATCAGATGTACAGTATTTGTCTTTTAATGTTTCAGGTTTGATGATAGGAGGACAGTGACTTGTACTTCACAGCTGGACCTCTGAGGTGCTGTTCAGACCAGGACGTTATAGACCAGGGCTGGGAGGTCAATTCTATTCCAAATCATAAATGTTCCACATTGAAAAGTAGAAAAAAAGGAGAATTGTAATTTCAGTTGTACTTCCTGAATTGACTGATTTGAAATGGAATTGAGCCCAACCCTGTTATAGACACACAGCGTGAAGAGACACCAGGAGTTACTGTAGCAGGACAGAAACATGCCCATGTCCTCTGCACTGTTACATTAGTGCAGCACAGTCTGAACAGGAGTTACTGTAGCAGGACAGAAACATGCCCATGTCCTCTACACTGTTACATTAGTGCAGCACAGTCTGAACAGGAGTTACTGTAGCAGGACAGAAACATGCCCATGTCCTCTGCACTGTTACATTAGTGCAGCACAGTCTGAACAGGAGTTACTGTAACAGGACAGAAACATGCCCATGTCCTCTGCACTGTTACATTAGTGCAGCACAGTCTGAACAGGAGTTACTGTAGCAGGACAGAAACATGCCCATGTCCTCTGCACTGTTACATTAGTGCAGCACAGTCTGAACAGGAGTTACTGTAGCAGGACAGAAACATGCCCATGTCCCTCTGCACTGTTACATTAGTGCAGCACAGTCTGAACAGGAGTTACTGTAGCAGGACAGAAACATGCCCATGTCCCTCTGCACTGTTACATTAGTGCAGCACAGTCTGGACAGGAGTTACTGTAGCAGGACAGAAACATGTCCATGTCCTCTGCACTGTTACATTAGTGCAGCACAGTCTGAACAGGAGTTACTGTAACAGGACAGAAACATGCCCATGTCCTCTGCACTGTTACATTAGTGCAGCACAGTCTGAACAGGAGTTACTGTAGCAGGACAGAAACAAGCCCATGTCCCTCTGCACTGTTACATTAGTGCAGCACAGTCTGAACAGGAGTTACTGTAGCAGGACAGAAACATGCCCATGTCCTCTGCACTGTTACATTAGTGCAGCACAGTCTGAACAGGAGTTACTGTAGCAGGACAGAAACATGCCCATGTCCCTCTGCACTGTTACATTAGTGCAGCACAGTCTGAACAGGAGTTACTGTAGCAGGACAGAAACATGCCCATGTCCTCTGCACTGTTACATTAGTGCAGCACAGTCTGAACAGGAGTTACTGTAGCAGGACAGAAACATGCCCATGTCCCTCTGCACTGTTACATTAGTGCAGCACAGTCTGAACAGGAGTTACTGTAGCAGGACAGAAACATGCCCATGTCCTCTGCACTGTTACATTAGTGCAGCACAGTCTGAACAGGAGTTACTGTAGCAGGACAGAAACATGCCCATGTCCTCTGCACTGTTACATTAGTGCAGCACAGTCTGAACAGGAGTTACTGTAGCAGGACAGAAACATGCCCATGTCCTCTGCACTGTTACATTAGTGCAGCACAGTCTGAACAGGAGTTACTGTAGCAGGACAGAAACATGCCCATGTCCCTCTGCACTGTTACATTAGTGCAGCACAGTCTGAACAGGAGTTACTGTAACAGGACAGAAACATGCCCATGTCCCTCTACACTGTTACATTAGTGCAGCACAGTCTGAACAGGAGTTACTGTAACAGGACAGAAACATGCCCATGTCCTCTGCACTGTTACATTAGTGCAGCACAGTCTGAACAGGAGTTACTGTAGCAGGACAGAAACATGCCCATGTCCCTCTGCACTGTTACATTAGTGCAGCACAGTCTGAACAGGAGTTACTGTAACAGGACAGAAACATGCCCATGTCCCTCTGCACTGTTACATTAGTGCAGCACAGTCTGAACAGGAGTTACTGTAGCAGGACAGAAACATGCCCATGTCCTCTGCACTGTTACATTAGTGCAGCACAGTCTGAACAGGAGTTACTGTAGCAGGACAGAAACATGCCCATGTCCCTCTGCACTGTTACATTAGTGCAGCACAGTCTGAACAGGAGTTACTGTAGCAGGACAGAAACATGCCCATGTCCCTCTGCACTGTTACATTAGTGCAGCACAGTCTGAACAGGAGTTACTGTAGCAGGACAGAAACATGCCCATGTCCTCTGCACTGTTACATTAGTGCAGCACAGTCTGAACAGGAGTTACTGTAGCAGGACAGAAACATGCCCATGTCCCTCTGCACTGTTACATTAGTGCAGCACAGTCTGAACAGGAGTTACTGTAGCAGGACAGAAAATGCCCATGTCCTCTGTACTGTTACATTAGTGCAGCACAGTCTGAACAGGAGTTACTGTAGCAGGACAGAAACATGCCCATGTCCTCTGCACTGTTACATTAGTGCAGCACAGTCTGAACAGGAGTTACTGTAACAGGACAGAAACATGCCCATGTCCCTCTGCACTGTTACATTAGTGCAGCACAGTCTGAACAGGAGTTACTGTAGCAGGACAGAAACATGCCCATGTCCCTCTGCACTGTTACATTAGTGCAGCACAGTCTGAACAGGAGTTACTGTAGCAGGACAGAAACATGCCCATGTCCTCTGCACTGTTACATTAGTGCAGCACAGTCTGAACAGGAGTTACTGTAGCAGGACAGAAACATGCCCATGTCCTCTGCACTGTTACATTAGTGCAGCACAGTCTGAACAGGAGTTACTGTAGCAGGACAGAAACATGCCCATGTTCCTCTGCACTGTTACATTAGTGCAGCACAGTCTGAACAGGAGTTACTGTAGCAGGACAGAAACATGCCCATGTCCTCTGCACTGTTACATTAGTGCAGCACAGTCTGAACAGGAGTTACTGTAGCAGGACAGAAACATGCCCATGTCCCTCTGCACTGTTACATTAGTGCAGCACAGTCTGAACAGGAGTTAATGTAGCAGGACAGAAACATGCCCATGTCCCTCTGTACTGTTACATTAGTGCAGCACAGTCTGAACAGGTTTTACTATAGCAGGACAGAAACATGCCCATGTCCCTCTGCACTGTTACATTAGTGCAGCACAGTCTGAACAGGAGTTACTGTAGCAGGACAGAAACATGCCCATGTCCCTCTGCACTGTTACATTAGTGCAGCACAGTCTGAACAGGAGTTACTGTAGCAGGACAGAAACATGCCCATGTCCCTCTGCACTGTTACATTAGTGCAGCACAGTCTGAACAGGAGTTACTGTAGCAGGACAGAAACATGCCCATGTCCCTCTGCACTGTTACATTAGTGCAGCACAGTCTGAACAGGAGTTACTGTAGCAGGACAGAAACATGCCCATGTCCTCTGCACCGTTACATTAGTGCAGCACAGTCTGAACAGGAGTTACTGTAGCAGGACAGAAACATGCCCATGTCCTCTGCACTGTTACATTAGTGCAGCACAGTCTGAACAGGAGTTACTGTAGCAGGACAGAAACATGCCCATGTCCTCTGCACTGTTACATTAGTGCAGCACAGTCTGAACAGGAGTTACTTTAGCAGGACAGAAACATGCCCATGTCCCTCTGCACTGTTACATTAGTGCAGCACAGTCTGAACAGGAGTTACTGTAGCAGGACAGAAACATGCCCATGTCCCTCTGCACTGTTACATTAGTGCAGCACAGTCTGAACAGGAGTTACTGTAGCAGGACAGAAACATGCCCATGTCCCTCTGCACTGTTACATTAGTGCAGCACAGTCTGAACAGGAGTTACTGTAGCAGGACAGAAACATGCCCATGTCCCTCTGCACTGTTACATTAGTGCAGCACAGTCTGAACAGGAGTTACTGTAACAGGACAGAAACATGCCCATGTCCCTCTGCACTGTTACATTAGTGCAGCACAGTCTGAACAGGAGTTACTGTAGCAGGACAGAAACATGCCCATGTCCCTCTGCACTGTTACATTAGTGCAGCACAGTCTGAACAGGAGTTACTGTAACAGGACAGAAACATGCCCATGTCCTCTGCACTGTTACATTAGTGCAGCACAGTCTGAACAGGAGTTACTGTAGCAGGACAGAAACATGTCCATGTCCTCTGCACTGTTACATTAGTGCAGCACAGTCTGAACAGGAGTTACTGTAACAGGACAGAAACATTCCCATGTCCTCTGCACTGTTACATTAGTGCAGCACAGTCTGAACAGGAGTTACTGTAGCAGGACAGAAACATGCCCATGTCCCTCTGCACTGTTACATTAGTGCAGCACAGTCTGAACAGGAGTTACTGTAGCAGGACAGAAACATGCCCATGTCCCTCTGTACTGTTACATTAGTGCAGCACAGTCTGAACAGGAGTTACTGTAACAGGACAGACACATGCCCATGTCCCTCTGCACTGTTACATTAGTGCAGCACAGTCTGAACAGGAGTTACTGTAGCAGGACAGAAACATGCCCATGTCCCTCTGCACTGTTACATTAGTGCAGCACAGTGTGAACAGGAGTTACTGTAGCAGGACAGACACATGCCCATGTCCTCTGCACTGACTCTAGCCTGAGTGCCAGTCTGTTTGTATTATCATGCCAACTCCCTGTCACACTGACTCTAGCCTGAGTGCCAGTCTGTTTGTGTTATCATGCCAACTCCCTGTCACACTGATCCTAGCCTGAGTGCCAGTATGCTTGTACTATCATGCCAACTCCCTGTCACACTGATCCTAGCCTGAGTGCCAGTCTGTTTGTACTATCATGCCAACTCCCTGTCACACTGACCCTAGCCTGAGTGCCAGTCTGTTTGTACTATCATGCCAACTCCCTGTCACACTGACCCTAGCCTGAGTACCAGTATGTTTGTACTATCATGCCAACTCCCTGTCACACTGATCCTAGCCTGAGTGCCAGTCTGTTTGTACTATCATGCCAACTCTCTGTCACACTGACCCTAGCCTGAGTGCCAGTCTGTTTGTGCTATCATGCCAACTCCCTGTCACACTGACCCTAGCCTGAGTGCCAGTCTGTTTGTACTATCATGCCAACTCCCTGTCACACTGACTCTAGCCTGGGTGCCAGTCTGTTTGTGCTATCATGCCAACTCCCTGTCACACTGACCCTAGCCTGAGTGCCAGTCTGTTTGTGCTATCATGCCAACTCCCTGTCACACTGACTCTAGCCTGAGTGCCAGTCTGTTTGTACTATCATGCCAACTCCCTGTCACACTGACCCTAGCCTGAGTACCAGTATGTTTGTACTATCATGCCAACTCCCTGTCACACTGATCCTAGCCTGAGTGCCAGTCTGTTTGTACTATCATGCCAACTCTCTGTCACACTGACCCTAGCCTGAGTGCCAGTCTGTTTGTGCTATCATGCCAACTCCCTGTCACACTGACCCTAGCCTGAGTGCCAGTCTGTTTGTACTATCATGCCAACTCCCTGTCACACTAACTCTAGCCTGGGTGCCAGTCTGTTTGTGCTATCATGCCAACTCCCTGTCACACTGACCCTAGCCTGAGTGCCAGTCTGTTTGTACTATCATGCCAACTCCCTGTCACACTGACTCTAGCCTGAGTGCCAGTCTGTTTGTACTATCATGCCAACTCCCTGTCACACTAACTCTAGCCTGGGTGCCAGTCTGTTTGTGCTATCATGCCAACTCCCTGTCACACTGACTCTAGCCTGAGTGCCAGTCTGTTTGTGCTATCATGCCAACTCCCTGTCACACTGACCCTAGCCTGAGTGCCAGTCTGTTTGTACTATCATGCCAACTCCCTGTCACACTGACCCTAGCCTGAGTGCCAGTCTGTTTGTACTATCATGCCAACTCCCTGTCACTCATTGTCACAATGAGCAATGAAGTTGGCAAGAACCCAAACAGATCTGGGATCAGGCTGTAGAAGGAGACAACAGATCTACCACTATATAGGGAATAGGACTCTGGTCTATAGTAGTACCACTATATAGGGAATAGGGCTCTGGTCTATAGTAGTACCACTATATAGGGAATAGGGCTCTGGTCTATAGTAGTACCACTATATAGGGAATAGGGCTCTGGTCTATAGTAGTACCACTATATAGGGAATAGGGCTCTGGTCTATAGTAGTACCACTATATAGGGAATAGGGCTCTGGTCTATAGTAGTACCACTATATAGGGAGAAGTGTGTGAATTGTGCATCCCAGAAACCTCAACTGAGCAATGCTCTTTAACGTCTGTGTGTGTGTGCGCGTGCTTGTCTGCATGCTGGGGTCCATGTGTGTGTGTGTGTGTGTGTGTGTCTGCCTGCTAGGGTCCGTGACTGTGTGTGTGTGTGTGTGTGTCTGCCTGCTGGGGTCCGTGTGTGTGTGTGTGTGTGTGTGTCTGCCTGCTGGGGTCCATGTGTGTGTGTGTGTGTGTCTGCCTGCTGGGGTCCATGTGTGTGTGTGTGTGTGTCTGCCTGCTGGGGTCCGTGACTGTGTGTGTGTCTGCCTGCTGGGGTCCATGTGTGTGACTGTGTGTGTTTGACTGTGTGTGTTTGACTGTGTGTGTGTGTGTGTGTGTGTGTGTGTGTGTGTGTGTGTGTGTGTGTGTGTGTGTGTGTGTGTGTGTGTGTGTGTGTGTGTGTGTGTGTGTGTGTGTGTGTGTCTGCCTGCCTGCTGGGGTCCGTGTGTGTGTGTGTGTGTGTGTGTGTGTGTGTGTGTGTGTGTGTGTGTGTGTGTGTGTGTGTGTGTGTGTGTGTGTGTGTGTGTGTGTGTGTGTGTGTGTGTGTGTGTGTGTGTGTGTGTGTGCGTTATCTTGATAACCTTTTCATTGTCATTATTTAGTAATATGTTTATTTAGTATATGTATATTTAGTAATATGTTCATTCCAACACTGGCTATTGATTGTTGTGTTTTGTCTGATGTGGATTACTGTTAACTACTGTGTTATGTGTTAGACTTACAACCTGATGTACCTGTACGTGTCCCTGATATTAAAATACATCCTGAAGTACCTGTACGTGTCCCTGATATTAAAATACATCCTGAAGTACCTGTACGTATCCCTGATATTAAAATACATCCTGAAGTACCTGTACGTATCCCTGATATTAAAATACATCCTGAAGTACCTGTACGTGTCCCTGATATTAAAATACATCCTGAAGTACCTGTACGTATCCCTGATCTTAAAATACATCCTGAAGTACCTGTACGTGTCCCTGATATTAAAATACATCCTGAAGTACCTGTACGTGTCCCTGATATTAAAATACATCCTGAAGTACCTGTACGTGTCCCTGATATTAAAATACATCCTGAAGTACCTGTACGTGTCCCTGATATTAAAATACATCCTGAAGTACCTGTACGTGTCCCTGATATTAAAATCCATCCTGAAGTACCTGTACGTGTCCCTGATATTAAAATACATCCTGAAGTACCTGTACGTGTCCCTGATATTAAAATACATCCTGAAGTACCTGTACGTGGCCCTGATATTAAAATACATCCTGAAGTACCTGTACGTGTCCCTGATATTAAAATACATCCTGAAGTACCTGTACGTGACCCTGATATTAAAATACATCCTGAAGTACCTGTACGTGACCCTGATATTAAAATACATCCTGAAGTACCTGTACGTGTCCCTGATATTAAAATACATCCTGAAGTACCTGTACGTGGCCCTGATATTAAAATACATCCTGAAGTACCTGTACGTGTCCCTGATATTAAAATACATCCTGAAGTACCTGTACGTGTCCCTGATATTAAAATACATCCTGAAGTACCTGTACGTGTCCCTGATATTAAAATACATCCTGAAGTACCTGTACGTATCCCTGATATTAAAATACATCCTGAAGTACCTGTACGTGACCCTGATATTAAAATACATCCTGAAGTACCTGTACGTGTCCCTGATATTAAAATACATCCTGAAGTACCTGTACTTGGCCCTGATATTAACATACAACCTGAAGTACCTGTACGTGTCCCTGATATTAACATACAACCTGAAGTACCTGTACGTGTCCCTGATATTAAAATACATCCTGAAGTACCTGTACGTGTCCCTGATATTAACATACAACCTGAAGTACCTGTACGTGTCCCTGATATTAACATGGATCCTGAAGTACCTGTACGTGTCCCTGATATTAACATACAACCTGAAGTACCTGTACGTGTCCCTGATATTAACATGGATCCTGAAGTACCTGTACGTGGCCCTGATATTAACATGTATCCTGAAGTACCTGTACGTGTCCCTGATATTAACATGGATCCTGAAGTACCTGTACGTGGCCCTGATATTAACATGTATCCTGAAGTACCTGTACGTGTCCCTGATATTAACATGTATCCTGAAGTACCTGTACGTGTCCCTGATATTAACATACAACCTGAAGTACCTGTACGTGTCCCTGATATTAACATGTATTCTGTGAAGTGATGGCCACCAGTGGGTCAGTGTTCTTCAGGGAGGGGTCATAATGTATATTCCTATTGTAGTAAATATACGTTTTTCTACTATTGTTTAACTCCGTTGTTGATATGTTTTGTAGGTCCACTCTTTAACGCTGAGTGTGATTATTACAGATTCAAACGATGTTTTATTTCAATGCCATGTTGCTGTTGACATTTTCTAGACAAAGGGGGTGATTTGAGTTCACGCTCCTCTTTTTATCGTTTGTTTACAGATGAACTACGAGCATATAGTATTCAGTCATTAAGTATGTAGTATTCAGTATGTTAGTATCTGAACACAGCTAACTACTACTACTTTAACTACTACAGATGAACTTCGAGCATATAGTATACAGTCATTATGTAGTTTTCAGTATGTTAGTATCTTGTTCATGTCTTTTTCCAGATTTGCCTTAATGAAAAATGCCCCTTAGATATTAATTTATAATCCTCCAATCCTCTAAATGTTATTTTTGGCGGAGAGCCATGTAGATTGCAAAATAGTTGAGAAGAGATTTTCGATGGCACATGGTTTATGAATTGACACACAATTTTCCGTACCTCCTGAACAACAGTGTAAGAATTGCTTTTCCTCTGTCCTGCACGCACACCCCAAAAAATACACTTATTTTTTATGTTTCTACTTGATCATAACAAGCTGTAACTGAACTGTAGCATATTACTTACTAAAAATGACATGAAAAGCGCACATTTGTAAATCCCAAACTCTAAAAGTAATTGGAAAGGTAGATAGAAATTATTTGTGACATTGTGGTTACAATAAGGGATGTAAACAATATGCAGGATAGCAACAGAATATCATAGGTTCGAATCTCACTGACACCGTGCCACAATAAAAACACATGTGTTTGCATGATTAGTGCCTAAGGAAAGTAATCTCCATGTGTCCTGTCTGTGCTGGGAGTTCAGAACAGATAACCTTATTGAAAGTCTTATTGAAGCATTGTGAAAGTTTTAAGGCAGTTATTCAAAAACCTCAAAATAACTGTACTGGGTCCTGTGTGTAGCTGGTGTAGAGAGTCAGGCGCAGGACAGCAGATATGAGGAATTAAAGGTACTTGGAGACGGTGGAAATCCCGCAGCAACAAAGGGTCCATCTCTCCTCCGGACGGTACCCCTCCCACTCCACGAGGTACTGAAGGCCCCTCACCCGACGCCTCGAGTTCAGGATAGCTGGTGTAGAGAGTCAGGCGCAGTACAGCAGATATGAGTAATTAAACGTACTTTACTGAAAATGTCAAGTACACAAAGTAACAAATACACGTACACCATGACAGACCGAAATACAAATAAACAATCACTCACAAAAACCATGTGGGGAACAAAGGGTTAAATAATGAACACGTGATTGTGGGATTGAAAACAGGTGTGCGAAACAAAGACAAAACAAATGGAACATGAAAAGTGGATCGGCGGTAGCTAGAAAGCCGGTGACGTCGACCGCCGAACGTCGCCCGAACAAGGAGAGGGACCAACTTCGGCGGAAGTCGTGACAGTACCCCCCCCCTTGACGCACGGCTCCAGCAGCGCGCCGACACCGACCTCGGAGACGACCCGGAGGACGAGGCGCAGGGCGATCCTGATGGAGACGGTGGAAATCCCGCAGCAACGAAGGGTCCAGGACGTCCTCCACCGGCACCCAGCATCTCTCCTCCATCTCTCACATCCTGGTTGACTCTCTCCACCTGCCCGTTACTCTCGGGGTGCAAACCCGAGGTGAGGCTGACCGAGACCCCCAGACGTTCCATGAACGCTCTCCAGACCCTAGATGTGAACTGGGGACCTCGATCAGAGACTGTGTCCTCAGGCACCCCGTAGTGCCAGAAGACATGAGTGAACAGGGCCTCCACAGTCTGTAGGGCCGTAGGGAGACCGGGCAAAGGGAGGAGACGGCAGGACTTAGAAAACCGATCCACAACAACCAGGATCATGGTGTTGCCCTGTGAGGGAGGAAGATCCGTCAGGAAGTTCACCGACAGGTGCGACCACGGCCATTGTGGAACAGGTAGGGGTTGTAATTTCCCTCTGGGCAGGTGCCTGGGAGCCTTGCAATGGGCGCACACCGAGCAGGATGAAACATAAACCCTCACGTCCTTGGCCAAGGTGGACCACCAGTACTTCCCACTCAAACAGCGCACCGTCCGGCCGATCCCAGGATGACCAGAGGAGGGTGACGTGTGGGCCGAATAGATCAAACGGTCTCGGACAGTAGACAGAATGTACAGTGATATGATTGGTTCCTGAGCCCACCCCTGCCATTGTGATTGGTTCCTGAGCCCACCCCTGTCGGTGTGATTGGTTCCTGAGCCCACCCCTGTCGATGTGATTGGTTCCTGAGCCCACCCCTGCCGATGTGATTGGTTCCTGAGCCCACCCCTGCCGATGTGATTGGTTCCTGAGCCCACCCCTGCCGATGTGATTGGTTCCTGAGCCCACCCCTGCTGATGTGATTGGTTCCTGAGCCCACCCCTGCTGATGTGATTGGTTCCTGAGCCCACCCCTGCCGTTGTGATTGGTTCCTGAGCCCACCCCTGTCGGTGTGATTGGTTCCTGAGCCCACCCCTGCTGATGTGATTGGTTCCTGAGCCCACCCCTGTCGGTGTGATTGGTTCCTGAGCCCACCCCTGTCGGTGTGATTGGTTCCTGAGCCCACCCCTGTCGGTGTGATTGGTTCCTGAGCCCACCCCTGCTGATGTGATTGGTTCCTGAGCCCACCCCTGCTGATGTGATTGGTTCCTGAGCCCACCCCTGTCGGTGTGATTGGTTCCTGAGCCCACCCCTGTCGGTGTGATTGGTTCCTGAGCCCACCCCTGTCGGTGTGATTGGTTCCTGAGCCCACCCCTGTCGGTGTGATTGGTTCCTGAGCCCACCCCTGCCGTTGTGATTGGTTCCTGAGCCCACCCCTGCTGATGTGATTGGTTCCTGAGCCCACCCCTGCTGATGTGATTGGTTCCTGAGCCCACCCCTGTCGTTGTGATTGGTTCCTGAGCCCACCCCTGCCGTTGTGATTGGTTCCTGAGCCCACCCCTGTCCTTGTGATTGGTTCCTGAGCCCACCCCTGCCGTTGTGATTGGTTCCTGAGCCCACCCCTGCCGTTGTGATTGGTTCCTGAGCCCACCCCTGCCGTTGTGATTGGTTCCTGAGCTCACCCCTGCTGATATGATTGGTTCCTGAGCTCATAGGATGTCATTTTGAAATGTATAAAATCCTCATTGTTTTTTCTGTAAAACCCGTGATGAAGGTTGAACTGCGTTGGTTTGACGTTTAACACAAAGAAGCTTTTTGTCAGCTTCCACCGTCCCACTCAAATACATGCTATACCTATGGCTGTAGAGGTGGTCCCCAGGTGGGTTTCTGCATTGCAGGTGTGATTGAATTACATGATCACCAAACTTTAGGTACCTTCCTGCAATGGTAACTATGGATTTAGTACACAATGCCAACAGTCAAGTCAGGACAGGTCATTTTAAAAACAAAAGTGATATTTAATTTAGCAGAGTGACTCTCCTCTTCTGTAGTGTGAGGTATCTCTGGTGCTGATCAGAGAAATAATGGGTGTATAGTTATAATGACCTGTAGACGGTCACCTGGCGGATCAATGTGGGGCAAACTGTTGACTGTCATTGGTAGAAAGATGGCAGCACTGTCTCTGGGACTGGTGATGTCACAGCTGGTTGTCAGAGGTAAGTCTCCAACCAAAGATCTAGATCAGGATATTTACATTTACATTTAAGTCATTTAGCAGACGCTCTTATCCAGAGCGACTTACAAGTTGGGATATGAGTAGAATTCAACACAATTGGTAATACCTGGTATTACCTGGGGACTTCTCAATTACAAAAGTGTTTAATTACTATGTAAAATGTGTAAATATTAAGTAATAACCTTTTTCAACATCAATTACAAAGTGTATAATTACTATGTAAAATGTGTAAATATTAAGTAATAACCTTTTTCACCATGACATTAAATATCAAGTATACTTTGGTATGTCTCCAATGAGCACTGGTTATTGGTCTGTATGTGACTCTAACTCCAGGCAGTGCTGTTAAAGTCCTGTCTCAGCCGGGGAACACGGTACAGTTTCCATGTGACTACAACTATGAAGACCACCAGGACATCCCACAGCTGTCTGTCCAGTGGAGAGGCCCAAGCAACACGCTCCTCTGTCACTACATCAAACACAAGGTGTGGAAGGCCGTGTGTACGTTTTCTCCACGTCTCATGGCAAAATGTGTAGAATTACAGGAAATGTGCTTTAAAATTGCAACATTTTCTCCACGTCTCATGGCAAAATGTGTAGAATTACAGGAAATGTGCTTTAAAATTGCAACGTTTTCTCCACGTCTCATGGCAAAATGTGTAGAATTACAGGAAATGTGCTTTAAAATTGCAACGTTTTCTCCACGTCTCATGGCAAAATGTGTAGAATTACAGGAAATGTGCTTTAAAATTGCAACCTTTTCTCCACGTCTCATGGCAAAATGTGTAGAATTACAGGAAATGTGCTTTAAAATTGCAACATTTTCTCCACGTCTCATGGCAAAATGTGTAGAATAACAGGAAATGTACTCTAAAATAAAATATAATGTAGTAGTGGGGGTGGTGGTGGGGGTTATGTAAGCCAGAGCGCCAAAGACAAACGTCCATTTTGGTAAAAACCTTATGGACAATACAGTTTTGATAGAGCATGGCGTTTGCAACGCCAAGGGTCGTGAGTTCGATTCCCGTTTGGACCACCCTTACGAGAAGAAAAAACATGTATGCATGACTGTAAGTTGCTCTGGATAAAAACGTCTGCTAAATTGCATATATTGTTATATTATATGTTATGTTAAGGCCTTCCAGAACTGCACCGAGGGCTACTCACTGGACTACACGCCTAGGAAGATCACTCTGAGCATCGAAGAGGTCAAAACGCAAGACTTCGGCTCTCACGTCTGCTCTGTTAGCAAGAGACACGAGTTCATGGACTTTAGCATCGAGCTAGCCATGAAGACAGGTGAGTTGGTTTGTCTATATTGTCTGACTTTAGCACGGAGCTGGCCGTGAAGACAGGTGAGTTGGTTTGTCTATATTGTCTGACTTTAGCATGGAGCTAGCCGTGAAGACAGGTGAGTTGGTTTGTCTATATTGTCTGACTTTAGCATGGAGCTAGCCGTGAAGACAGGTGAGTTGGTTTGTCTGTATTGTCTGACTTTAGCATGGAGCTAGCCGTGAAGACAGGTGAGTTGGTTTGTCTATATTGTCTGACTTTAGCATCGAGCTAGCCATGAAGACAGGTGAGTTGGTTTGTCTATATTGTCTGACTTTAGCATTGAGCTAGCCATGAAGACAGGTGAGTTGGTTTGTCTATATTGTCTGACTTTAGCATGGAGCTGGCCGTGAAGACAGGTGAGTTGGTTTGTCTATATTGTCTGACTTTAGCACGGAGCTGGCCGTGAAGACAGGTGAGTTGGTTTGTCTATATTGTCTGACTTTGGCATCGAGCTAGCCATGAAGACAGGTGAGTTGGTTTGTCTATATTGTCTGACTTTAGCATCGAGCTAGCCATGAAGACAGGTGAGTTGGTTTGTCTATATTGTCTGACTTTAGCATCGAGCTAGCCATGAAGACAGGTGAGTTGGTTTGTCTATATTGTCTGACTTTAGCATGGAGCTGGCCGTGAAGACAGGTGAGTTGGTTTGTCTATATTGTCTGACTTTAGCATCAAGCTATCCGTGAAGACAGGTGAGTTGGTTTGTCTATATTGTCTGACTTTAGCATCAAGCTATCCGTGAAGACAGGTGAGTTGGTTTGTCTATATTGTCTGACTTTAGCATCAAGCTATCCGTGAAGACAGGTGAGTTGGTTTGTCTATATTGTCTGACTTTAGCATCGAGCTAGCCGCGAAGACAGGTGAGTTGGTTTGTCTATATTGTCTGACTTTAGCATGGAGCTAGCCGCGAAGACAGGTGAGTTGGTTTGTCTGTATTGTCTGACTTTAGCATGGAGCTAGCCGTGAAGACAGGTGAGTTGGTTTGTCTATATTGTCTGACTTTAGCATGGAGCTAGCCGTGAAGACAGGTGAGTTGGTTCGTCTATATTGTCTGACTTTAGCGTGGAGCTAGCCGTGAAGACAGGTGAGTTGGTTCGTCTATATTGTCTGACTTTAGCGTGGAGCTAGCCGTGAAGACAGGTGAGTTGGTTCGTCTATATTGTCTGACTTTAGCGTGGAGCTAGCCGTGAAGACAGGTGAGTTGGTTCGTCTATATTGTCTGACTTTAGCGTGGAGCTAGCCGTGAAGACAGGTGAGTTGGTTTGTCTATATTGTCTGACTTTAGCATCGAGCTAGCCGTGAAGACAGGTGAGTTGGTTCGTCTATATTGTCTGACTTTAGCATCGAGCTAGCCGTGAAGACAGGTGAGTTGGTTCGTCTATATTGTCTGACTTTAGCATCGAGCTAGCCGTGAAGACAGGTGAGTTGGTTCGTCTATATTGTCTGACTTTAGCATGGAGCTAGCCGTGAAGACAGGTGAGTTGGTTCGTCTATATTGTCTGACTTTAGCATGGAGCTAGCCGTGAAGACAGGTGAGTTGGTTCGTCTATATTGTCTGACTTTAGCATGGAGCTAGCCGTGAAGACAGGTGAGTTGGTTTGTCTATATTGTCTGACTTTAGCATGGAGCTAGCCGTGAAGACAGGTGAGTTGGTTCGTCTATATTGTCTGACTTTAGCATGGAGCTAGCCGTGAAGACAGGTGAGTTGGTTCGTCTATATTGTCTGACTTTAGCATCGAGCTAGCCGTGAAGACAGGTGAGTTGGTTCGTCTATATTGTCTGACTTTAGCATGGAGCTAGCCGTGAAGACAGGTGAGTTGGTTCGTCTATATTGTCTGACTTTAGCATGGAGCTAGCCGTGAAGACAGGTGAGTTGGTTTGTCTATATTGTCTGACTTTAGCATCGAGCTAGCCGTGAAGACAGGTGAGTTGGTTCGTCTATATTGTCTGACTTTAGCATCGAGCTAGCCGTGAAGACAGGTGAGTTGGTATGTCTATATTGTCTGACTTTAGCATCGAGCTAGCCGTGAAGACAGGTGAGTTGGTTCGTCTATATTGTCTGACTTTAGCATCGAGCTAGCCGTGAAGACAGGTGAGTTGGTTCGTTAATATTGTCTGACTTTAGCATCGAGCTAGCCGTGAAGACAGGTGAGTTGGTTTGTCTATATTGTCTGACTTTAGCATCGAGCTAGCCGTGAAGACAGGTGAGTTGGTTTGTCTATATTGTCTGACTTTAGCATCGAGCTAGCCGTGAAGACAGGTGAGTTGGTTCGTCTATATTGTCTGACTTTAGCATGGAGCTAGCCGTGAAGACAGGTGAGTTGGTTCGTCTATATTGTCTGACTTTAGCATCGAGCTAGCCGTGAAGACAGGTGAGTTGGTTCGTCTATATTGTCTGACTTTAGCATGGAGCTAGCCGTGAAGACAGGTGAGTTGGTTCGTCTATATTGTCTGACTTTAGCATGGAGCTAGCCGTGAAGACAGGTGAGTTGGTTCGTCTATATTGTCTGACTTTAGCATGGAGCTAGCCGTGAAGACAGGTGAGTTGGTTCGTCTATATTGTCTGACTTTAGCATCGAGCTAGCCGTGAAGACAGGTGAGTTGGTTTGTCTATATTGTCTGACTTTAGCATCGAGCTAGCCGTGAAGACAGGTGAGTTGGTTCGTCTATATTGTCTGACTTTAGCATGGAGCTAGCCGTGAAGACAGGTGAGTTGGTTTGTCTATATTGTCTGACTTTAGCATGGAGCTAGCCGTGAAGACAGGTGAGTTGGTTCGTCTATATTGTCTGACTTTAGCATGGAGCTAGCCGTGAAGACAGGTGAGTTGGTTTGTCTATATTGTCTGACTTTAGCATCGAGCTAGCCGTGAAGACAGGTGAGTTGGTTCGTCTATATTGTCTGACTTTAGCATGGAGCTAGCCGTGAAGACAGGTGAGTTGGTTTGTCTATATTGTCTGACTTTAGCATCGAGCTAGCCGTGAAGACAGGTGAGTTGGTTCGTCTATATTGTCTGACTTTAGCATGGAGCTAGCCGTGAAGACAGGTGAGTTGGTTCGTCTATATTGTCTGACTTTAGCATGGAGCTAGCCGTGAAGACAGGTGAGTTGGTTTGTCTATATTGTCTGACTTTAGCATCGAGCTAGCCGTGAAGACAGGTGAGTTGGTTCGTCTATATTGTCTGACTTTAGCATGGAGCTAGCCGTGAAGACAGGTGAGTTGGTTTGTCTATATTGTCTGACTTTGTTTCTACTTTGTTTATGTGTTTGTGTGTATCTGCATCTTCTCATGGGGAGTTTGGTGTTTTTCTGTCTTTAGATCCCATCACTTCCTTACCGACGAACAGGTGGGCTCAGTCAGGTAAATTCACAGAACGTATACAGTAGGTCTACTGTGTGGGATGGGCAACTGTGTGGAATGCCTTTTGAAGGCCCTCGGATTAATAAAACAAATATTATAATAATAAAAAGATAATATACATATATATATATTTTTTTTTAACTCAGTCGGGGTCTCAACGTACTGTAGTAGAATACACAGCGTGCAATGTGAACATGTGGTTGCACCAGCAGTTTTTCTCTTGTATTCAGTCACTGATAGTCTCTTAATTAGTTTCTGACATGACTAATTATCTAAATTTAGAAATCATGGTCGAATTACCAGCCAGGGGGCCCAATTGACTTTGTTATTCAGTCTCACTCAGATATTATATTAAAAACAGCAAACATTTCTCTCCACTCTATGACAAAATGTGTAGAATTACAGGAAATGTGCTTTAAAATTGCAACATTTTCTCCATGCCTCATGGCAGAATGTGTAGAAGAGCCACTCGTGTTGAGTTCAGATTTTTTGTGACCCCCACCCCATCAAAGTTACCCATCCCTACTCTAATGAATGAAATCCAAAGAAATTCTACAATTTACTTTTCAAACGTTTTTTTACCTTGAAATAAGAGACAAAATATCCCATTTTCCCCTTGAATTTCCATGTCCAATTGATATCCTACAGGAATTTGTAGCAGAAGAGAGTGACCTTGTCCTTTAAAATGATACTCTACTGTGTATGACAGTTCGTGTCTGTAATTGTTTCCCTCCTAGGTCTTCCTGAGGGACATCTTGTTGTCCTTGTCTGCTCTGTGTTGGTCAGCACCTGGGGATGAAAAGCAGAAATACTGGGGAAATAAAGAACAGATTGAGATTACATTTTTAAAATATAAATATTGTAATTAGAAATAATAAAGAATATAAGCTTCATAAACGTTGTAGTCTGAAACATTTACTCTATTCATTGTGTGTGTGTGTGTGTGTGTGTGTGTGTGTGTGTGTGTGTGTGTGTGTGTGTGTGTGTGTGTGTGTGTGTGTGTGTGTGTGTGTGTGTGTGTGTGTGTGTGTGTGTGTGTGTGTGTGTGTGTGTGTGTGTGTGTGTGTGTGTGTGTGTGTGTGTGTGTAGGCTGAAGAAGTTAATGCTGTGACTGGACCTAATTAGTCATTCGTTTCAGTGTGTGTGTGTGTCTTGGTCTTGTGTGTGTGTGTGTGTGTGTGTGTGTGTGTGTGTGTGTGTGTGTGTGTGTGTGTGTGTGTGTGTGTGTGTGTGTGTGTGTGTGTGTGTGTGTGTGTGTGTGTGTGTGTGTGTGTGTGTGTGTGTGTGTACTCTGTGTAGGCTGAGGAAGTTAATGCTGTGACTGGACCTAATTAGTCATTTGTTTCAGTGTGTGTGTGTGTGTGTGTGTGTGTGTGTGTGTGTGTGTGTGTGTGTGTGTGTGTGTGTGTGTGTGTGTGTGTGTGTGTGTGTGTGTGTGTGTGTGTGTGTGTGTGTGTGTGTGTGTGTGTGTGTGTGTGTGTGTGTGTGTGTGTGTGTGTGTTCAGCTAACCAGTGTGGTGCCGTATGCAGAGTCACAGTTCATGACAGCTCAGAACATTCCACACAGCCGTAGACCGCAGGCTTAGGAGCCCTGTCAGCATGTTACTGAGTACTGACATGAATAGGGCTCTGGTCAAAACTAGTGCACTATATAGGGAATAGGGCTCTGGTCAAAACTAGTGCACTATATAGGGAATAGGGCTCCATTTGAGATGCACACATGTATTTATATTCATTTGATTTACTAGTTAGAATTGAGATGCAGTGATGATTTACTGTTGTCTGTCTGTCTGTCTGTCTGTCTGTCTGTCTGTCTGTCTGTCTGTCTGTCTGTCTGCTTGTCTCTGTGAGTCTGTCTGTCTGTCTGGTTGTCTCTGTGTGTCTGTCTGTCTGCCTGCCTGCTTGTCTCTCTATATCTGTCTGTAATCCTCCACTGACTCATTTGATTATTGAATTACCTCACTCTGTACCAATAATGATATAGTCCTTTACTACAATGATATAGTCCTTTACTACGATGATATAGTCCTTTCTTTACTACAATGATCTAGTCCTCTAACTACAATGATATAGTCCTTTACTACAATGATATGGTCCTTTACTGCAATGATATAGTCCTTTACTACAATGATATAGTCCTTTACTACAATGATATAGTCCTTTACTACAATGATATAGTCCTCTAACTACAATGATATAGTCCTTTACTACAATGATATGGTCCTTTACTACAATGATATAGTCCTTTACTACAATGATATAGTCCTTTACTACAATGATATAGTCCTTTACTACAATGATATAGTCCTTTACTACAATGATATAGTCCTTTCTTTACTACAATGATATAGTCCTCTAACTACAATGATATAGTCCTTTACTACAATGGTATAGTCCTTTACTACAATGATATAGTCCTTTACTACGATGATATAGTCCTTTACTACAATGATATAGTCCTTTACTACGATGATATAGTCCTTTACTACAATGATATAGTCCTTTACTACAATGATATAGTCCTCTAACTACGATGATGTAGTCCTCT
This sequence comes from Salvelinus alpinus, assembly GCF_045679555.1. Lineage (NCBI taxonomy): Eukaryota > Metazoa > Chordata > Actinopteri > Salmoniformes > Salmonidae > Salvelinus > Salvelinus alpinus. Next base: position 154,285 of record NW_027255983.1, read on the forward strand.
AACTACAATGATATAGTCCTCTAACTACAATGATATAGTCCTCTAACTACAATGATATAGTCCTCTAACTACGATGATATAGTCCTCTAACTACAATGATATAGTCCTTTACTACAATGATATAGTCCTCTAACTACGATGATATAGTCCTCTAACTACAATGATATAGTCCTTTACTACAATGATATAGTCCTTTACTACAATGATGTAGTCCTTTACTACAATGATATAGTCCTTTACTACAATGATATAGTCCTTTACTACAATGATATAGTCATCTAACTACAATGATATAGTCCTTTACTACAATGATATAGTCCTTTACTACAATGATGTAGTCCTTTACTACAATGATATAGTCCTTTACTGCAATGATCTAGTCCTCTAACTACAATGATATAGTCCTCTAACTACAATGATATAGTCCTTTACTGCAATGATCTAGTCCTCTAACTACAATGATATAGTCCTCTAACTACAATGATATAGTCCTTTACTACAATGATATAGTCCTTTACTACAATGATCTAGTCATCTAATTACAATGATATAGTCCTCTAACTACAATGATATAGTCCTTTACTACAATGATCTAGTCCTCTAACTACAATGATATAGTCCTTTACTACAATGATATAGTCCTTTACTACAATGATCTAGTCCTCTAACTACAATGATATAGTCCTTTCACTAAGGAACTGCTCCCACGTGGTTCCTAGGAAGGCTGGCACAGCACAGGACAGGATGTTACTAAGCTATTAGTGTTTAATGAGAGTGGGTGCTGGCATACTGTACCTGGCTGGTATGTGTTATTTAGTATGTGATATGACTGCTATACACTAAATCAAATCACATTGTATTCCTCTCAAGCTTGGTAAACAACAGGTGTAAACTAACAGGGAAATGCTAGTGTTTTGTCATGTGCCTGTTACTGAGGAGTAGCTTCCGTCTGGCCACTCTACCATAAAGGCCTGATTGGTGATTGGTCACGTCCCTGCCCTTCTCCCCCGATTGCTCAGTTTGGCCGGGCGGACAGCTTTAGGAAGAGTCTTGGTGGTTCCAAACTTTTTCCATTTAAGAATGATGGAGGCCACTGTGTTCTTGGGGACCTTCAATGCTGCAGCAGTTTTTTGGTACACTTCCCCAGATCTGTGTCTCGACACAATCCTGTCTCGGAACTCTACGGACAATTCCTTCGACCTCATGGCTTGGTTTTTCACTGTCAACTGTGGGACCTTATATAGACAGGTGTGTGCCTTTCCAAATCATGTCCAATTAATTTAATTTACCACAAGTGGACTCCAATCAAGTTGTAGAAACATCTCAAGGATGATCAATGGAAACAGGATGCACCTGAGCTCAATTTCGAGTCTCATAGCAAAGGGTCTGAATACTTATGTAAAATAAGGTATTTTCTCCTTTAAATGTGTCTTTAGGACTTTTTTCGGCTCACATGTGGCTAAATGGTAACATTATGTAAGGCGTTATGTAATCTGCCCCAGAGCTCAGCAACAGCACAGTGAATGATATCCTCTTCCTGGAGCTTAGCAGAATTGCTGCCATCAGCTTCACATGGCCCTGGCTGTCTGTAGTACCATGTCTCACCACTAAGGGGCAGCACCATCCTTAACCCTGAGCCAAACTAACAGTGTGTAACCTACAGTATTTCTATGGGGTGTCTAACCTACAGTATTTCTATGGGGTGTCTAACCTACAGTATTTCTATGGGGTGTCTAACCTACAGTATTTATATGGGGTGTCTAACCTACAGTATTTCTATGGGGTGTCTAACCTACAGTATTTCTATGGGGTGTCTAACCTACAGTATTTCTATGGGGTGTCTAACCTACAGTATGTCACAGTAACCTGGGGTACATGTGTGTGCATAAAAGCCTGACTATCTGTAGTCACATGACATTCAATGATGGTCCTCTAGAATAGTGGCCACACAGTGTTCTGTTGGTCTGATTGGTTGAAAAAGCTCTTCTTTTGTTTTGTCACTTGCTTCGTAAATCACTGGTGTAACGACTAACAGTGAAATGCTTACGGTCCTTTTCCGACAACGCAGATGAACACAAACATATAGAAATAGTGACACGAGGAATAACATGGTTATATACAGGAAGTACCAGTACTGAGTCAATGTGAAGGGGTATATACAGGAAGTACCAGTACTGAGTCAATGTGCAGGGGTATATACAGGAAGTACCAGTACTGAGTCAATGTGCAGGGGTATATACAGGAAGTACCAGTACTGAGTCAATGTGCTGGGGTATATACAGGAAGTACCAGTACTGAGTCAATGTGAAGGGGTATATACAGGAAGTACCAGTACTGAGTCAATGTGAAGGGGTATATACAGGAAGTACCAGTACTGAGGTAATAACATGGTTATATACAGGAAGTACCAGTACTGAGGTAATAACATGGTTATATACAGGAAGTACCAGTACTGAGTCAATGTGCTGGGGTATATACAGGAAGTACCAGTACTGAGTCAATGTGCTGGGGTATATACAGGAAGTACCAGTACTGAGTCAATGTGAAGGGGTATATACAGGAAGTACCAGTACTGAGTCAATGTGAAGGGGTATATACAGGAAGTACCAGTACTGAGTCAATGTGCTGGGGTATATACAGGAAGTACCAGTACTGAGTCAATGTGCAGGGGTATATACAGGAAGTACCAGTACTGAGTCAATGTGCTGGGGTATATACAGGAAGTACCAGTACTGAGTCAATGTGAAGGGGTATATACAGGAAGTACCAGTACTGAGTCAATGTGAAGGGGTATATACAGGAAGTACCAGTACTGAGGTAATAACATGGTTATATACAGGAAGTACCAGTACTGAGGTAATAACATGGCTATATACAGGAAGTACCAGTACTGAGTCAATGTGCTGGGGTATATACAGGAAGTACCAGTACTGAGTCAATGTGCTGGGGTATATACAGGAAGTACCAGTACTGAGTCAATGTGAAGGGGTATATACAGGAAGTACCAGTACTGAGTCAATGTGAAGGGGTATATACAGGAAGTACCAGTACTGAGTCAATGTGAAGGGGTATATACAGGAAGTACCAGTACTGAGTCAATGTGCTGGGTTATATACAGGAAGTACCAGTACTGAGTCAATGTGCTGGGGTATATACAGGAAGTACCAGTACTGCGTCGATGTGCTTGGGTATGCTACTCTCTGTTATTATCTATGCATAGTCATTTTAATAACTCTACCTACATGTACATATTACCTCAATTACCTCGACATTGGTGCCCCCGCACATTGACTCTGTACTCTGTACTTAAAACTGCATTGTTGGTTAAGGTCTTGTAAATAAGCATTTCACTGTAATCGGCGCATGTGTCAAATAAAAGTACATTTTTATTTCATTTAAAAACATTTCTAAAAACCTGTTTTCACTTTGTCATTATGGGGAATTGTGTGGAGATGAGTGAGGGAAAAATACAATTTAATCAATTTTAGAATAAAGCTGTAACATAACAAAACGTGGGAAAACGGGTCTGAATACTTTCTGAATGCACTGTCTACAGGCCTAAAGGCCAAGACGATAAGAAGACACAGTGGCAGAATAAATTACACCACACCTTTGAATCATCACAAAACCAGAGAGAAACCGGAGAGCAACCGGAGAGCAACCGGAGAGCAACCGGAGAGCAACCGGAGAGCAACCGGAGAGCAACCGGAGAGCAACCGGAGAGCAACCGGAGAGCAACCGGAGAGCAACCGGAGAGCAACCGGAGAGCAACCGGAGAGCAACCGGAGAGCAACCGGAGAGCAACCGGAGAGCAACCGGAGAGCAACCAGAGAGCAACCGGAGTACTTTTCCAGCACTATTTCAACTTCAACAACATCTAATCACCGATGCTTTAGTCTAACACAGTGACAACTAAATGATACCAAAAACAATTTAGTACAATCAACGTAAGCTAAATATGATGTGGGCTGTCCATGGTTCTGATGTGTGTGTGTGTGTGTGTGTGTGTGTGTGTGTGTGTGTGTGTGTGTGTGTGTGTGTGTGTGTGTGTGTGTGTGTGTGTGTGTGTGTGTGTGTGTGTGTGTGTGTGTGTGTGTGTGTGTGTGTGTGTGTGTGTGTGTGTGTGTGTGTGTGTGTGAAAATGCCATCCTCCTCTCATGTTGAAGAAGCAGTCTGTGATTCTGTCACACAGTACAGGTTTTTATTTATATATTTCTGTTGTCCTAGGCTACCTGGCTGAATGCTTGCTCGCTAGCCTAATTTCCTTTCATGGGCAACGTTAGCTAATTAGTGTGAGGCACATTGGCTAATAACATCTTACTACACAACATACACTTAGTATTACTTTCTTAGCTACAGTATACACATCTCCCTGGCATATTGAATCATTTATGCAGCAGCATACAATACATTTTTGGACTCACCTTGTGCTGCGCTCACTTGAACAGGAAGGTGGCGCGGCGGTCCTTTGTGGGCAAATTTTGTCACCAAAACGTATTTTCCCAGTCAGAGCTCGTTTATTCCCGACTTCTTAGTTGTCTTGAACTCACCGACTCGGGTTCCGAGTTAACAGTTGGTTTGGGCGCGGCACAAATCATTCTGTATTGACAGCATGGCCAAAGCTGAATGTCTATCATTATAAACTAGGAAAAGAGACCCTTAATCCCAGATGTGGGAGCACACAGCCACTCCACTGAATAGCAGGCTAGTTATTACTTTCCAATGCTTGCAGTTAGCCACTGTCACTGATTCCTTCCAAACCACGCGTTGTTGAATTTGCGATTTTCAACTTGTTCTGTAATGTCGAATGGCCGATGAGCACCGATACGTTTTATCTATAATTTCTCTTAATTATTTATCTTCATATGACAAGGATTAAAAAGGATTTGCCAGTAGGCTTGCCCCACCACCACAGAAAGCACTGACCTAGGCTGAAACACCTGCATTTTGGAGCTGCCTTACTCAAGAAAACAAAAAAGAGACCATGTTTGTATACTGCTTTATTAACTCAATGATATATATATTTTTACATTGTTTGCAAACTGATATGTGACACGTATTAAGGCCAAAATAACATGCAAAACAGGAAAGCCCCAAAAATATTATTTTAGAATATTATTTGTTTTTTGCAAATAATGTGGGGCTCAAAACAATGAATGATGGGTCGCCACTGCATCTATCTGATGCGGTGTGGTCATAAAGAGTATGACATTGTTACCACCCATAGATTGGGTGCAAGGGAAGCCAGTGAGCATTTGGCCTCCCTTGGTAAAAAAAAAGAAGAAGTATAAAATAATAGCCAATCATCATTGAGCTAAACTGAGTGAGCTCAACTGTGAATGGTCCTGACACACCAACACAAAAACAGTGTCAAAGGAAGACATTTTGGATTTGGCTTCACTTCTATCACAGAGAAATACGTCATCGACAGAAACAACTTAAATTGTTGCATCTTGTTGTGTTGTGTTGTCCTCCTTTGGCTAGCTAGCTAGCTAGCTAAAACTGCTGCTTTCCTAAATTAGCCATGGATGGAGATAGGGATTTGGACTTGTGGTTTTACTTAATTCTCCGTACTGGACAATGATTATAACGGCGATTCAGATCCAACCATAAAATACATAGTGCCCCTTGGACTGAGAGGATTGGAAGTTCAATATGTAGCTAGATGTCGAAAGCTAATGCTAATAATTTGGTCTATTTACCCCTCTTAACTTCGCCTACTGTTCTGACTTGGTGGTGCACATGTAGCCTATAACCTGTTTTAGAGAAATGTAATCATTGAATATTGTAAGAGCTTTGTCTGCATATATGCCCCCTTTATTTATCCTACGGTTCTGACTTGGTGTACAGGGAGAACACTGTAAGAATGACTAATGTTCTGAATTCTGTTGCTGTACATTTCAAAAGTGCTAAACAAATAGTTATATTGACGACGTCCGTCCTAGCTCGCTCATTAATGTCTTAATCAAAATTACGGATTGCTTCTTATCCGCTTGTCGTCCCCTTATGCCATAGTTTGTACATCTCAATTGTCAGTAGAAACCACATTTGTTGAAACAAGTCAGCCATATCAGCTATGTTTTTTTTTAAAGGCAGTAAATGAGGCTGAATGAACTGTTTCGCTGCCAGACAAGTCTCCACTGATAGCCAGGTGTTGGGTCTCTGCTGTTGGGACTCTGCTGTTGGGACAGCTTTATGTCGGCCGTTTGTGGGCACCGTTTGTCACCGTTATAGTGCAATTAATGTAGTGTTTAGTGTTGTGGCTTTGCTGGCATGCATCCCACTTTAGTTTTTTTCTTTTGCCCCATCAAGATTTACATGCTAAAATCACCACTGGATGGATGGCCAACACATAAGGAGACCGGTGGGCGCCATTTTGTTTGCTCGGATGTTTTCTCAGGTGAGATTCAGAAAATTCAGCCTTGAGAGAATTGAAGGAAAATCCTGACAACACAGAGAGATGAAAGATACATAATTTTATGGTTTTCTATTTTATTGGTAATTTTATGGGGAGTAAGTCTGGCTTCACTTGGCAGTTCACTTGCATTGCAGTAGCAGAGAAAACTGTATATGGCTTGGGTGGCTGGAGTCTGACAAAACATTTTGGCCTTCCTTTGACACCACCTGGAATAGAGGTCCTGGACGTCAGGGAGCTCGGAGAAGCGTGTTTCGCTTGCCTTCTGCAGAAACAGCTGGTCGTCACTAGTTACCACAGCCATAAAGCATAAACCCCACCTATTTTTACAATTTCTCTTCTTAAAATGTGATTTTAAACTTAAACCTAACCTTAAGTAAACTGCTAACCTTATGCCTAACACTAACCGTAAAACTAAGACCAAAAGCACAATTTTCTTTACTTGATTTTTTTTACGCTAAGAGACTATTTCGACTTTGTGGCTGTGGTAACTAGTGGAAACCGGAAAACGCTCGAGCTTGTTGAGCAGCGCTCCAATGACATAATATCAGCAGCGCGAGCACGGGTTCCCTGAGGACGTCTGGAGGGGGCTGCCAAAACGAGTTGTGAATAGAAACAGATTTTTATGTAATCGAGAGAAGGGAGCATGGAAATAGGTTATGGAGGGGTCTGTGCGATCCACGTGACTGATCTATGTGCGCTGTGTTCCGCCGAGCGCCAGAGAGAACTTCCGCATACTTTGGCGGCTTGCTCGTGGCCACAAGTGTTTAGCTCGGGCCCCTCCTATAAATAGATAACGTTCTCCGTTGTTGGATCACTTTGACACGAGCATATGGGGTGTTGAATAATTCATGACTTATATAGCCTTTATACATTTATACATATAGCCTATATACATTTCATATATGTATTATCTGTTTTGAGTCTGCTCTTTTGTACCATTGTTGTAGAAATATATTTAGGTTTACTTGGAATTGTTTTTTCTTTCACATTTGTTTCAGAACCGTTTTTTTGTGGCAAAACTTCCTGTCCTTTTCTGTACAACAGTCTTATATAACATGGTTATTACAGACATAATTCTGGTCTGTAAAAAGATACCTTGTTCTCAGTAAGACTAAAGGGTCAATAACATGACTGATGACAGGTTAAACTTTAAAGAACAAAATGCCAATTGAATGAAATTCTTCCCGTTCTGCACGACAACACTTGCCAGTTCTGTTGAGCGTCTGGAATGGAGGGACCTGCTGGAGGGACAGATATTTGTGTTGCCGGGGTAACAGTCACTTAGCACCCAACTGGCTGGCATATGCCTCAACTGGAGGACAACCATGGGAGAGCATGTTCAGACATGAACACTGTAGTACTGCACACAGGGTTAACACTCTACACACTACACACAGGGTTAACACTCTACACACAGGGTTAACACACTACTCACAGGGTTAACACTACTCACAGGGTTAACACTCTACACACTACTCACAGGGTTAACACTCTACACACTACTCACAGGGTTAACACTACTCACAGGGTTAACACTACTCACAGGGTTAACACTCTACACACTACACACAGGGTTAACACTCTACACACTACTCACAGGGTTAACACTCTACACACTACACACAGGGTTAACACTCTACACACTACTCACAGGGTTAACACTCTACACACTACACACAGGGTTAACACTCTACACACTACACACAGGGTTAACACTCTACACACTACTCACAGGGTTAACACTACTCACAGGGTTAACACACTACTCACAGGGTTAACACTACTCACAGGGTTAACACTCTACACACTACTCACAGGGTTAACACTCTACACACTACTCACAGGGTTAACACTCTACACACTACACACAGGGTTAACACTCTACACACTACTCACAGGGTTAACACTCTACACACTACTCACAGGGTTAACACTACTCACAGGGTTAACACTACTCACAGGGTTAACACTCTACACACTACTCACAGGGTTAACACTCTACACACTACACACAGGGTTAACACACTACACACTACTCACAGGGTTAACACTCTACACACTACTCACAGGGTTAACACTACTCACAGGGTTAACACTCTACACACTACTCACAGGGTTAACACTCTACACACTACACACAGGGTTAACACACTACACACTACTCACAGGGTTAACACTCTACACACTACTCACAGGGTTAACACTCTACACACTACACACAGGGTTAACACTCTACACACAGGGTTAACACTCTACACACTACTCACAGGGTTAACACTCTACACACTACTCACAGGGTTAACACTCTACACACTACACACAGGGTTAACACTCTACACACTACACACAGGGTTAACACTCTACACACAGGGTTAACACTCTACACACTACTCACAGGGTTAACACACTACACACTACTCACAGGGTTAACACACTACACACTACTCACAGGGTTAACACACTACACACTACACACAGGGTTAACACTCTACACACTACACACAGGGTTAACACACTACACACTACTCACAGGGTTAACACTCTACACACTACTCACAGGGTTAACACTCTACACACTACTCACAGGGTTAACACTCTACACACTACTCACAGGGTTAACACTCTACACACTACACACAGGGTTAACACTCTACACACTACTCACAGGGTTAACACTCTACACACTACACACAGGGTTAACACTCTACACACTACACACAGGGTTAACACTCTACACACTACACACAGGGTTAACACTCTACACACTACACACAGGGTTAACACTCTACACACTACACACAGGGTTAACACTCTACACACTACACACAGGGTTAACACTCTACACACTACACACAGGGTTAACACTCTACACACTACACACAGGGTTAACACACTACACACTACTCACAGGGTTAACACTCTACACACTACACACAGGGTTAACACTCTACACACTACTCACAGGGTTAACACTCTACACACTACTCACAGGGTTAACACTCTACACACTACACACAGGGTTAACACTCTACTCACAGGGTTAACACTCTACACACTACTCACAGGGTTAACACTCTACACACTACTCACAGGGTTAACACTCTACACACTACTCACAGGGTTAACACTCTACACACTACTCACAGGGTTAACACTCTACACACTACTCACAAGGTTAACACTCTACACACTACTCACAGGGTTAACACTCTACACACTACTCACAGGGTTAACACTCTACACTCTACTCACAGGGTTAACACTCTACACACAGGGTTAACACTCTACACACTACTCACAGGGTTAACACTCTACACACAGGGTTAACACTCTACACACTACTCACAGGGTTAACACTCTACACACAGGGTTAACACTCTACACACTACTCACAGGGTTAACACTCTACACACAGGGTTAACACTCTACACACAGGGTTAACACTCTACACACTACTCACAGGGTTAACACTCTACACTCTACACACAGGGTTAACACTCTACACACAGGGTTAACACTCTACACACTACTCACAGGGTTAACACTCTACACACTACACACAGGGTTAACACTCTACACACTACTCACAGGGTTAACACTCTACTCACAGGGTTAACACTCTACTCACAGGGTTAACACTCTACTCACAGGGTTAACACTCTACACACTACACACAGGGTTAACACTCTACACACTACTCACAGGGTTAACACTCTACACACTACTCACAGGGTTAACACTCTACACACTACACACAGGGTTAACACTCTACACACTACTCACAGGGTTAACACTCTACACACTACACACAGGGTTAACACTCTACACACTACTCACAGGGTTAACACTCTACACACTACTCACAGGGTTAACACTCTACACACTACTCACAGGGTTAACACTCTACACACTACTCACAGGGTTAACACTCTACACACTACTCACAGGGTTAACACTCTACACACTACTCACAGGGTTAACACTCTACACACTACACACAGGGTTAACACTCTACACACTACTCACAGGGTTAACACTCTACACACTACTCACAGGGTTAACACTCTACACACTACTCACAGGGTTAACACACTACTCACAGGGTTAACACTCTACACACTACTCACAGGGTTAACACTCTACACACTACTCACAGGGTTAACACTCTACACACAGGGTTAACACTCTACACACTACTCACAGGGTTAACACTCTACACACTACTCACAGGGTTAACACTCTACACACAGGGTTAACACTCTACACACTACTCACAGGGTTAACACTCTACTCACAGGGTTAACACTCTACACACTACTCACAGGGTTAACACTCTACACACTACTCACAGGGTTAACACTCTACACACTACTCACAGGGTTAACACTCTACTCACAGGGTTAACACTCTACACACTACTCACAGGGTTAACACTCTACACACTACACACAGGGTTAACACTCTACACACTACTCACAGGGTTAACACTCTACACACTACACACAGGGTTAACACTCTACACACTACTCACAGGGTTAACACTCTACACACTACTCACAGGGTTAACACTCTACACACTACTCACAGGGTTAACACTCTACACACTACTCACAGGGTTAACACTCTACACACTACACACAGGGTTAACACTCTACACACTACTCACAGGGTTAACACTCTACACACTACACACAGGGTTAACACTCTACACACTACACACAGGGTTAACACTCTACACACTACTCACAGGGTTAACACTCTACACACTACTCACAGGGTTAACACTCTACACACTACACACAGGGTTAACACTCTACACACTACTCACAGGGTTAACACTCTACACACTACACACAGGGTTAACACTCTACACACTACTCACAGGGTTAACACTCTACACACTACACACAGGGTTAACACTCTACACACTACACACAGGGTTAACACTCTACACACTACTCACAGGGTTAACACTCTACACACTACTCACAGGGTTAACACTCTACACACTACTCACAGGGTTAACACTCTACACACTACACACAGGGTTAACACTCTACACACTACACACAGGGTTAACACTCTACACACTACTCACAGGGTTAACACTCTACACACTACACACAGGGTTAACACTCTACACACTACTCACAGGGTTAACACTCTACACACTACTCACAGGGTTAACACTCTACACACTACACACAGGGTTAACACTCTACACACTACACACAGGGTTAACACTCTACACACTACTCACAGGGTTAACACTCTACACACTACACACAGGGTTAACACTCTACACACTACTCACAGGGTTAACACTCTACACACTACTCACAGGGTTAACACTCTACACACTACACACAGGGTTAACACTCTACACACTACTCACAGGGTTAACACTCTACACACTACTCACAGGGTTAACACTCTACACACTACTCACAGGGTTAACACGCTACACACTACTCACAGGGTTAACACTCTACACACTACTCACAGGGTTAACACTCTACACACTACTCACAGGGTTAACACTCTACACACTACTCACAGGGTTAACACTCTACACACTACTCACAGGGTTAACACTCTACACACTACTCACAGGGTTAACACTCTACACACTACTCACAGGGTTAACACTCTACACACTACTCACAGGGTTAACACTCTACACACTACTCACAGGGTTAACACTCTACACACTACTCACAGGGTTAACACTCTACACACTACTCACAGGGTTAACACTCTACACACTACACACAGGGTTAACACACTACTCACAGGGTTAACACTCTACACACTACTCACAGGGTTAACACTCTACACACTACTCACAGGGTTAACACTCTACACACAGGGTTAACACTCTACACACTACTCACAGGGTTAACACTCTACACACTACTCACAGGGTTAACACTCTACACACTACTCACAGGGTTAACACTCTACACACTACTCACAGGGTTAACACTCTACACACAGGGTTAACACTCTACACACTACTCACAGGGTTAACACTCTACACACTACACACAGGGTTAACACTCTACACACTACTCACAGGGTTAACACTCTACTCACAGGGTTAACACTCTACACACTACTCACAGGGTTAACACTCTACACACTACACACAGGGTTAACACTCTACACACTACTCACAGGGTTAACACTCTACACACTACTCACAGGGTTAACACTCTACACACTACTCACAGGGTTAACACTCTACACACTACTCACAGGGTTAACACTCTACACACTACTCACAGGGTTAACACTCTACACACTACACACAGGGTTAACACTCTACACACTACTCACAGGGTTAACACTCTACACACTACTCACAGGGTTAACACTCTACACACTACTCACAGGGTTAACACTCTACACACTACTCACAGGGTTAACACTCTACACACTACTCACAGGGTTAACACTCTACACACTACTCACAGGGTTAACACTCTACACACTACACACAGGGTTAACACTCTACACACTACTCACAGGGTTAACACTCTACACACTACTCACAGGGTTAACACTCTACACACTACTCACAGGGTTAACACTCTACACACTACTCACAGGGTTAACACTCTACACACTACTCACAGGGTTAACACTCTACACACTACACACAGGGTTAACACTCTACACACTACTCACAGGGTTAACACTCTACACACTACTCACAGGGTTAACACTCTACACACTACTCACAGGGTTAACACTCTACACACTACTCACAGGGTTAACACTCTACACACTACTCACAGGGTTAACACTCTACACACTACACACAGGGTTAACACTCTACACACTACTCACAGGGTTAACACTCTACACACTACTCACAGGGTTAACACTCTACACACTACTCACAGGGTTAACACTCTACACACTACACACAGGGTTAACACTCTACACACTACTCACAGGGTTAACACTCTACACACTACTCACAGGGTTAACACTCTACACACTACTCACAGGGTTAACACTCTACACACTACACACAGGGTTAACACTCTACACACAGGGTTAACACTCTACACACTACACACAGGGTTAACACTCTACACACTACTCACAGGGTTAACACTCTACACACTACTCACAGGGTTAACACTCTACACACTACTCACAGGGTTAACACTCTACACACTACTCACAGGGTTAACACTCTACACACTACTCACAGGGTTAACACTCTACACACTACACACAGGGTTAACACTCTACACACAGGGTTAACACTCTACACACTACACACAGGGTTAACACTCTACACACTACTCACAGGGTTAACACTCTACACACTACTCACAGGGTTAACACTCTACACACTACTCACAGGGTTAACACTCTACACACTACTCACAGGGTTAACACTCTACACACTACTCACAGGGTTAACACTCTACACACTACTCACAGGGTTAACACTCTACACACTACTCACAGGGTTAACACTCTACACACTACTCACAGGGTTAACACTCTACACACTACACACAGGGTTAACACTCTACACACTACACACAGGGTTAACACTCTACACACTACTCACAGGGTTAACACTCTACACACTACTCACAGGGTTAACACTCTACACACTACACACAGGGTTAACACTCTACACACTACTCACAGGGTTAACACTCTACACACTACTCACAGGGTTAACACTCTACACACTACTCACAGGGTTAACACTCTACACACTACTCACAGGGTTAACACTCTACACACTACTCACAGGGTTAACACTCTACACACTACTCACAGGGTTAACACTCTACACACTACTCACAGGGTTAACACTCTACACACTACTCACAGGGTTAACACTCTACACACTACTCACAGGGTTAACACTCTACACACTACTCACAGGGTTAACACTCTACACACTACACACAGGGTTAACACTCTACACACTACTCACAGGGTTAACACTCTACACACTACTCACAGGGTTAACACTCTACACTCTACACACAGGGTTAACACTCTACACACTACTCACAGGGTTAACACTCTACACACTACTCACAGGGTTAACACTCTACACACTACTCACAGGGTTAACACTCTACACACTACTCACAGGGTTAACACTCTACACACTACACACAGGGTTAACACTCTACACACTACTCACAGGGTTAACACTCTACACACTACACACAGGGTTAACACTCTACACACTACTCACAGGGTTAACACTCTACACACTACTCACAGGGTTAACACTCTACACACTACACACAGGGTTAACACTCTACACACTACTCACATGGTTAACACTCTACACACTACTCACAGGGTTAACACTCTACACACTACACACAGGGTTAACACTCTACACACTACTCACAGGGTTAACACTCTACACACTACTCACAGGGTTAACACTCTACACACTACTCACAGGGTTAACACTCTACACACTACTCACAGGGTTAACACTCTACACACTACTCACAGGGTTAACACTCTACACACTACTCACAGGGTTAACACTCTACACACTACACACAGGGTTAACACTCTACACACTACTCACAGGGTTAACACTCTACACACTACTCACAGGGTTAACACTCTACACACTACTCACAGGGTTAACACTCTACACACTACTCACAGGGTTAACACTCTACACACTACTCACAGGGTTAACACTCTACACACTACACACAGGGTTAACACTCTACACACTACTCACAGGGTTAACACTCTACACACTACTCACAGGGTTAACACTCTACACACTACTCACAGGGTTAACACTCTACACACTACTCACAGGGTTAACACTCTACACACTACTCACAGGGTTAACACTCTACACACTACACACAGGGTTAACACTCTACACACTACTCACAGGGTTAACACTCTACACACTACTCACAGGGTTAACACTCTACACACTACTCACAGGGTTAACACTCTACACACTACACACAGGGTTAACACTCTACACACTACTCACAGGGTTAACACTCTACACACTACTCACAGGGTTAACACTCTACACACTACTCACAGGGTTAACACTCTACACACTACACACAGGGTTAACACTCTACACACAGGGTTAACACTCTACACACTACACACAGGGTTAACACTCTACACACTACTCACAGGGTTAACACTCTACACACTACTCACAGGGTTAACACTCTACACACTACTCACAGGGTTAACACTCTACACACTACTCACAGGGTTAACACTCTACACACTACTCACAGGGTTAACACTCTACACACTACACACAGGGTTAACACTCTACACACAGGGTTAACACTCTACACACTACACACAGGGTTAACACTCTACACACTACTCACAGGGTTAACACTCTACACACTACTCACAGGGTTAACACTCTACACACTACTCACAGGGTTAACACTCTACACACTACTCACAGGGTTAACACTCTACACACTACTCACAGGGTTAACACTCTACACACTACTCACAGGGTTAACACTCTACACACTACTCACAGGGTTAACACTCTACACACTACTCACAGGGTTAACACTCTACACACTACACACAGGGTTAACACTCTACACACTACACACAGGGTTAACACTCTACACACTACTCACAGGGTTAACACTCTACACACTACTCACAGGGTTAACACTCTACACACTACACACAGGGTTAACACTCTACACACTACTCACAGGGTTAACACTCTACACACTACTCACAGGGTTAACACTCTACACACTACTCACAGGGTTAACACTCTACACACTACTCACAGGGTTAACACTCTACACACTACTCACAGGGTTAACACTCTACACACTACTCACAGGGTTAACACTCTACACACTACTCACAGGGTTAACACTCTACACACTACTCACAGGGTTAACACTCTACACACTACTCACAGGGTTAACACTCTACACACTACTCACAGGGTTAACACTCTACACACTACACACAGGGTTAACACTCTACACACTACTCACAGGGTTAACACTCTACACACTACTCACAGGGTTAACACTCTACACTCTACACACAGGGTTAACACTCTACACACTACTCACAGGGTTAACACTCTACACACTACTCACAGGGTTAACACTCTACACACTACTCACAGGGTTAACACTCTACACACTACTCACAGGGTTAACACTCTACACACTACACACAGGGTTAACACTCTACACACTACTCACAGGGTTAACACTCTACACACTACACACAGGGTTAACACTCTACACACTACTCACAGGGTTAACACTCTACACACTACTCACAGGGTTAACACTCTACACACTACACACAGGGTTAACACTCTACACACTACTCACATGGTTAACACTCTACACACTACTCACAGGGTTAACACTCTACACACTACACACAGGGTTAACACTCTACACACTACTCACAGGGTTAACACTCTACACACTACTCACAGGGTTAACACTCTACACACTACACACAGGGTTAACACTCTACACACTACTCACAGGGTTAACACTCTACACACTACACACAGGGTTAACACTCTACACACTACTCACAGGGTTAACACTCTACACACTACTCACAGGGTTAACACTCTACACACTACTCACAGGGTTAACACTCTACTCACAGGGTTAACACTCTACACACTACTCACAGGGTTAACACTCTACACACTACACACAGGGTTAACACTCTACACACTACACACAGGGTTAACACTCTACACACTACACACAGGGTTAACACTCTACACACTACACACAGGGTTAACACTCTACACACTACACACAGGGTTAACACTCTACACACTACACACAGGGTTAACACTCTACACACTACTCACAGGGTTAACACTCTACACACTACTCACAGGGTTAACACTCTACACACTACTCACAGGGTTAACACTCTACACACTACTCACAGGGTTAACACTCTACACACTACTCACAGGGTTAACACTCTACACACTACTCACAGGGTTAACACTCTACACACTACACACAGGGTTAACACTCTACACACTACTCACAGGGTTAACACTCTACACACTACTCACAGGGTTAACACACTACTCACAGGGTTAACACTCTACACACTACTCACAGGGTTAACACTCTACACACTACTCACAGGGTTAACACTCTACTCACAGGGTTAACACTCTACACACTACACACAGGGTTAACACTCTACACACAGGGTTAACACTACACACTACACACAGGGTTAACACTACACACTACACACAGGGTTAACACTACACACAGGGTTAACACTACACACTACACACAGGGTTAACACTCTACACACCACACACAGGGTTAACACTACACACTACACACAGGGTTGACACTACACACTACACACAGGGTTAACACTCTACACACTACACACAGGGTTAACACACTACACACTACACACAGGGTTAACACACCACACACAGGGTTAACACTACACACTACACACGGGGTTGACACTACACACTACACACAGGGTTAACACTCTACACACTACACACAGGGTTAACGCTCTACACACTACACACACAGTTAACACACCACACACAGGGTTAACACACTACACACAGGGTTAACACACCACACACTACACACAGGGTTAACACACTACACAGTTTACACACAGGGTTAACACACCACACACACAATACACACAGGGTAAACACTCTACACACAAGGTTAACACACTACACACATGGTTAACACACTACACACAAGGTTAACACACTACACACAGGGTTAACACACTACACACAGGGTTAACACACTACACACAGGGTTAACACACTACACACATGGTTAACACACTACACACAGGGTTAACACACTACACACAGGGTTAACACACTACACACAGGGTTAACACACCACACACAGGGTTGACACACTACACACAGGGTTAACACACTACACACAGGGTTAACACTCTACACAAAGGGTTAACACACTACACACAGGGTTAACACACTACACACAGGGTTAACACACTACACACAGGGTTAACACTCTACACACAGGGTTAACACTCTACACACAGGGTTAACACACTACACACAGGGTTAACACACTACACACAGGGTTAACACTCTACACACAGGGTTAACACACTACACACAGGGTTAACACAATACACACAGGGTTAACACTCTACACACAGGGTTAACACACTACACACAGGGTTGACACACTACACACAGGGTTAACACACCACACACTACACACAGGGTTAACACACTACACAGTTTACACACAGGGTTAACACACCACACAATACACACAGGGTAAACACTCTACACACAAGGTTAACACACCACACAGGGTTAACACACCACACACAGGGTTAACACACTACACACAGGGTTAACACTCTACACACAGGGTTAACACACTACACACAGGGTAAACACTCTACACACTACACACAGGGTTAACACTCTACACACAGGGTTAACACACCACACACAGGGTTAACACACCACACACAGGGTTAACACACCACACACAGGGTTTACACTCTACACACAGGGTTAACACACCACACACAGGGTTAACACACCACACACAGGGTTTACACTCTACACACAGGGTTAACACACTACACACAGGGTTAACACTCTACACACAGGGTTAACACACTACACACAGGGTTAACACACTACACACAGGGTTAACACACTACACACAGGGTTAACACACTACACACAGGGTTAACACACTACACACAGGGCTAACACACTACACACAGGGTTAACACACCACACACAGGGTTTACACTCTACACACAGGGTTAACACACTACACACAGTGTTAACACTCTACACACAGGGTTAACACACTACACACAGGGTTAACACACTACACACAGGGTTAACACACTACACACAGGGCTAACACACTACACACAGGGCTAACACACTACACACAGGGTTAACACACTACACACAGGGTTAACACACTACACACAGGGTTAACACACCACACAGGGTTAACACTCTACACACAGGGTTAACACTCTACACACAGGGTTAACACACACTCTTTTCATCAGCGTTTGGCTAATTCGAGCCCAGTCTTCTGGTTATTCCCATCAGTGTACTGACACACTGTCATTAACCAGGATCTGCCTTCAGGCCACATCTAGGAGTCATCACATGGAATGTGAACGCAACAGAGAGCACTGTCTCTCTCTCTCTCTCTCTCTCTCTCTCTCTCTCTCTCTCTCTCTCTCTCTCTCTCTCTCTCTCTCTCTCTCTCTCTCTCTCTCTCTCTCTCTCTCTCTCTCTCTCTCTCGCTCGCACGCACGCACGCACGCACGCACGCACGCACACACACACACACACACACACACAGAATGGCTTTATGGGAGGGCTTTATGAAGAGTTGTCTCATTATGTGCTGTGAGGACCATAGGGAGGGGAGACATGTTTGTCCGAAGGGCAGAACGTTGATAAGAGGTGAGTATGAGCCTGTTCTTCAGAGGACTCCAAGTTCATCACATTATATTGTTGTAGATTGAATTGTGAGGACAAAGGTTTCTATTCCAGACATACCTTTCCCAACGTTTCATGTGACCACACTATAAAGATAACTGGCATCTTTCATCTGTGGTGTTTCAGACTACATTCTATATGGAATGCTGTCACTGGCATCTTTCATCAGTGTTCTGTGGTGTTTCAGACTACATTCTATATGGAATGCTGTCACTGGCATCTTTCATCAGTGTTCTGTGGTGTTTCAGACTACATTCTATATGGAATGCTGTCACTGGCATCTTTCATCAGTGTTCTGTGGTGTTTCAGACTACATTCTATATGGAATGCTGTCACTGGCATCTTTCATCAGTGTTCTGTGGTGTTTCAGACTACATTCTATATGGAATGCTGTCACTGGCATCTTTCATCAGTGTTCTGTGGTGTTTCAGACTACATTCTATATGGAATGCTGTCACTGGCATCTTTCATCAGTGTTCTGTGGTGTTTCAGACTACATTCTATATGGAATGCTGTCACTGGCATCTTTCATCAGTGTTCTGTGGTGTTTCAGACTACATTCTATATGGAATGCTGTCACTGGCATCTTTCATCAGTGTTCTGTGGTGTTTCAGACTACATTCTATATGGAATGCTGTCACTGGCATCTTTCATCAGTGTTCTGTGGTGTTTCAGACTACATTCTATATGGAATGCTGTCACTGGCATCTTTCAGACTACATTCTATATGGAATGCTGTCACTGGCATCTTTCATCAGTGTTCTGTGGTGTTTCAGACTACATTCTATATGGAATGATGTCACTGGCATCTTTCATCAGTGTTCTGTGGTGTTTCAGACTACATTCTATATGGAATGCTGTCACTGGCATCTTTCATCAGTGTTCTGTGGTGTTTCAGACTACATTCTATATGGAATGATGTCACTGGCATCTTTCATCAGTGTTCTGTGGTGTTTCAGACTACATTCTATATGGAATGCTGTCACTGGCATCTTTCATCAGTGTCCTGTGGTGTTTCAGACTACATTCTATATGGAATGCTGTCACTGGCATCTTTCATCAGTGTTCTGTGGTGTTTCAGACTACATTCTATATGGAATGCTGTCACTGGCATCTTTCATCAGTGTCCTGTGGTGTTTCAGACTACATTCTATATGGAATGCTGTCACTGGCATCTTTCATCAGTGTTCTGTGTTGTTTCAGACTACATTCTATATGGAATGCTGTCACTGGCATCTTTCATCAGTGTTCTGTGGTGTTTCAGACTACATTCTATATGGAATGCTGTCACTGGCATCTTTCATCAGTGTTCTGTGGTGTTTCAGACTACATTCTATATGGAATGCTGTCACTGGCATCTTTCATCAGTGTTCTGTGGTGTTTCAGACTACATTCTATATGGAATGCTGTCACTGGCATCTTTCATCAGTGTTCTGTGGTGTTTCAGACTACATTCTATATGGAATGATGTCACACATCCTTCTTGGAAAATGTAATCTTGTTATTACGTGACATGCCCCTGAATGTATTGGTTCATTCACTGTCCCTCAGGCCAGGGTCAACACACGATGACAGATCAGCTGTCTGCAGATGGTGGGTGTAGAGTTGGCCCTGTTTACACATGACACCAACAGTATTACCTAGCCATAACCTACTGTGATGCCCCATAACATCTGACAGGAAGGCTTTCTAGAAGCTTCTCTGTGGTAGTAATGTGTGCGTGCCAAACTGAACCCTGTTCCCTATTATAGTGCACTACTTTTGATTATAATCCGTAGTGCACTACGTAGGGAATAGGGTTCCCTTTTGGACACACCCTCTGTCTCTCCTCTGCTTCTCCTGCCCACTAGTTACTATCGTGAAGGTGATCGTAAAGCTCTGCCAACAACAGCACTTAGTCTGAGGCGGTAGGCAGCAGGGGAGTGGAAGTAGGGCTCAAATGGCACCCTATTCCCTATGTAGTGCACTACTTTTGACCAGGACCTATAGGGCTTTGGTCAACAGTAGGGCACTATATAGGGTGCCATTTGGGACAGAGCCTTAGTCTGATGCAGGCAGCAGGGGGGAGTGGGAGGGGGGGAAAGGGGCTCAAGGACAAACGTATTATTCTGGACGTTCTAGACAGAGTGGACTGTCTACCACAACAAGCTTCATGGTGCAGAAGGCTTGAGGTCCGGTTCCTTTAATAACAGTTCATCTCACACCAAAGTCCAAACCAGATTCGTCTAGCGCTGTCCTCCATGTTGGTTTGAAATACATCAAACAACGCCAAGAAGACGTACACTGAGCGGACACAACATTAGGAACACCTTCCTAATATTTAGTTGTATCCCCTTTTGCCCTCGGAGCAGCTGGATGTCCTTTGGGTGGCGGACCATTCTTGATACACACAGGAAACTGTTGAGTGTGAAAAACCCAGCAGCGTTGTAGTTCTTGACATAAACCGGTGTTCCTGACACCTACTACCATACCCCGTTCAAAGGCACTTCAATCTTTTGTCTTGCCCATTCACTCTCTGAATGGCACACATACACAATCCATGTCTCAATTGTCAAGGCTTAAAAATCCTTCTTCAACCAGTCTCCTCTCCTTCATCTACACTGATTGAAGTGGATTTAACAAGTGACATCAATAAGGGATCATAGCTTTCACCTGGATTCACCTGGTCAGTCTATGTCATGGAAAGAGCAGGTGTTCCTAATGTTGTGTCCACTCAGTGTACTTTAGTGTTCTCAATCTCTCATCTACTCCACCTGCTATGAACCTAGCTATTGATAAACACAGCAGACTAGCTACTGATGAACACAGCAGACTAGCTACTGATAAACACAGCAGACTAGCTACTGATAAACACAGCAGACTAGCTACTGATAAACACAGCAGACCAGCTACTGATGAACACAGCAGACTAGGTACTGATAAACACAGAAAGCCATTTCGTAACACACCCTTGACACCTGTGTCCACGTTAAAGATGTGTGCAGCAGAGCAGATTAACCCTTTAAAGGAGATAAAGAGAAGAGAGAAGGAGAGAAGGAGAAGAGAAGGGCTAAGGAGGAGAAGAGGAGAGGAGGAGAAGAGAGAAAGAGGAGAAGAGAGGAGGAGAAGAGAAGGGCTAAGGAGGAGAAGAGGAGAGGAGGAGAAGAGAGAAAGAGAAGAGAGGAGGAAAAGAGGAAGATGAGAGGAGAGAAAGAGAAGAAGAGAGGCGGACGGGAGGAGAGGAGGAGAAGATAGAAAGAGAAGAAGAGAGGAGGACGGGAGGAGAGGAGAAGATAGAAAGAGAAGAAGAGAGGAGGACGGGAGGAGAGGAGGAGAAGATAGAAAGAGAAGAAGAGAGGAGGACGGGAGGAGAAGAGGAGAAGAGGAGGAGAGGAGGAGAAGAAGAGAGAAAGAGAAGAAGAGGAGGATGGGAGGAGGAGAAGAGAGAAAGAGAAGAGGAGGAGGAGAGGAGAAGAAGAAGAGAGGAGAAGGGCTAAGGAGAATAGGAGGAGGAAGAGAGGAGGAGAAGAAGAGAGGAGGAGAAGAGGGAGGTGGGAGGAGAGGAGGAATAAAAGAGGAGAGGATGAGGATGGGAGGAGAGGAGGAGAAGAAGAGATGAGAGAGAGAAGAAGAGAGGAAGAGAAGAGGAGGATGGGAGGAGAGGAGGAGAAGAGAGAAGAAGAGAGGAGGAGAGGAGTAGAGAAAGAGGTTAGGTATCAGACCTATCATCATTTAAGGTTTATCCTGCTCAGGTTACAACCATTCTTCGCTCATCTAGTTGCTGTGGTGACCGTATAGAGTTCTGTAGCCCAGGGTGCATCACAAATCACTCCCTATCTCCTAAACAGTTCCCTGCATATGGGCCCTGGTCCAAAATAGCACACTATATAGGGAATAGTTAAATTAATCTTCTTCTTTTTTTAAACTCCCCCCTCTCCCCGTGTGCTTCTCTGCCTGTCTCTGCACCGTTGCTCTAACTTCAGAGTATGTAAGTGGAGTTGAGTGGTCAGAAATCCTTCTCATGGCTCATGGAGAGGTGCTTGGAGCTCCACTAAAACACTCCGCACTCACAGAAAAACAAACGCTGCTGCTCCCAGTTCCCTCCATTTCATTACAATCACAATTTAATAACCAACACCCATCTATTTTTTTTGTGGTGAGTACTTGTACTTCATTCCATTGAATTATTGATGATGCCAGATCAATTGGTTCTTCTGTTATAAACGATTCACCAATGTACCGTACAGGATGTGATGATGAGTCACAGTGACTCGTTAAATGGAACCAAACTGAATTCAATTCAACACCATCATCCAAATGCCCCGATGAACAGAAAAGCTAAGAAGTAGCCGAGATGGCACCCTAATCCCAATAGTGCATATATCACTATAGGGCTCTGGTCAAATGTAGTGCACTATATAGGGAATAGGGCACTGGCCAAAAATAGTGCACTTTGTATTTATTATGGATCCCCATTAATTCCCGTCAAGGCAGCAGCTACTCTTCCTGGGGTTTATTATGGATCCCCATTAGTTCCCGTCAAGGCAGCGGCTACTCTTCCTGGGGTTTATTATGGATCACCATTAGTTCCTGCCAAGGCAGCAGCTACTCTTCCTGGGGGTTTATTATGGATCCCCATTAGTTCCTGCCAAGGCAGTAGCTACTCTTCCTGGGGTTTATTATGGATCTCCAGCTACTCTCTCTGGGGTTTATTATGGATCTCCAGCTACTCTTCCTGGGGTTTATTATGGATCTCCAGTTACTCTCTCTGGGGTTTATTATGGATCTCCAGCTACTCTCTCTGGGGATTATAATGGATCTCCAGCTACTCTCCCTGGGAGTTATTATGGCTCTCCAGCTACTCTCTCTGGGGTTTATTATGGATCTCCAACAACTCTTCCTGGGGTTTATTATGGATCTCCAGCTACTCTCCCTGGGGTTTATTATGGATCTCCAGCTACTCTCCCTGGGGTTTTTTATGGATCTCCAGCTACTCTTCCTGGGGTTTATTATGGATCTCCAGCTACTCTCTCTGGGGTTTATTATGGATCTCCAGCTACTCTCTCTGGGGTTTATTATGGATCCCCATTAGTTCCTGCCAAGGCAGCAGCTACTCTTCCTGGGGATTATTATGGATCCCCGTTAGTTCCTGCCAAGGCAGCAGCTACTCTTCCTGGGGTTTATTATGGATCCCCGTTAGTTCCTGCCAAGGCAGCAGCTACTCTTCCTGGGGTTTATTATGGATCCCCATTAGTTCCTGCCAAGGCAGCAGCTACTCTTCCTGGGGTTTATTATGGATCCCCGTTAGTTCCTGCCAAGGCAGCAGCTACTCTTCCTGGGGTTTATTATGGATCCCCATTAGTTCCTGCCAAGGCAGCAGTTACTCTCTCTGGGGTTTATTATGGATCTCCAGCTACTCTTCCTGGGGTTTATTATGGATCTCCAGTTACTCTCTCTGGGGTTTATTATGGATCTCCAGCTACTCTCCCTGGGGTTTATTATGGATCTCCAGCTACTCTCTCTGGGGTTTATTATGGATCTCCAGCTACTCTCTCTGGGGTTTATTATGGATCTCCAGCTACTCTCCCTGGGGTTTATTATGGATCTCCAGCTACTCTCTCTGGGGTTTATTATGGATCTCCAGCTACTCTCTCTGGGGTTTATTATGGATCTCCAACTACTCTCTCTGGGGTTTATTATGGATCTCCAGCTACTCTCTCTGGGGTTTATTATGGATCTCCAGCTACTCTCCCTGGGGTTTATTATGGATCTCCAGTTACTCTCTCTGGGGTTTATTATGGATCTCCAGCTACTCTTCCTGGGGTTTATTATGGATCTCCAGTTACTCTCTCTGGGGTTTATTATGGATCTCCAGCTACTCTCTCTGGGGTTTATAATGGATCTCCAGCTACTCTCCCTGGGGTTTATTATGGATCTCCAGCTACTCTCTCTGGGGTTTATTATGGATCTCCAACAACTCTTCCTGGGGTTTATTATGGATCTCCAGCTACTCTCCCTGGGGTTTATTATGGATCTCCAGCTACTCTCCCTGGGGTTTATTATGGATCTCCAGCTACTCTTCCTGGGGTTTATTATGGATCTCCAGCTACTCTCTCTGGGGTTTATTATGGATCTCCAGCTACTCTCTCTGGGGTTTATTATGGATCCCCATTAGTTCCTGCCAAGACAGCAGTTACTCTTCCTGGGGTTTATTATGAATCCCCATTAGTTCCTGCCAAGACAGCAGCTACTCTTCCTGGGGTTTATTATGAATCCCCATTAGTTCCTGCCAAGGCAGCAGCTACTCTTCCTGGGGTTTATTATGGATCCCCATTAGTTCCTGCCAAGGCAGCAGCTACTCTTCCTGGGGTTTATTATGGATCCCCGTTAGTTCCTGCCAAGGCAGCAGCTACTCTTCCTGGGGGTTATTATGGATCCCCATTAGTTCCTGCCAAGGCAGCAGCTACTCTTCCTGGTGTTTATTATGGATCCCCATTAGTTCCTGCCAAGGCAGCAGCTACTCTTCCTGGGGTTTATTATGGATCCCCATTAGTTCCTGCCAAGGCAGCAGTTACTCTCTCTGGGGTTTATTATGGATCTCCAGCTACTCTCCCTGGGGTTTATTATGGATCTCCAGCTACTCTCTCTGGGGTTTATTATGGATCTCCAGCTACTCTCTCTGGGGTTTATTATGGATCTCCAGCTACTCTCCCTGGGGTTTATTATGGATCTCCAGCTACTCTCTCTGGGGTTTATTATGGATCTCCAGCTACTCTCTCTGGGGTTTATTATGGATCTCCAGCTACTCTCTCTGGGGTTTATTATGGATCTCCAGCTACTCTCTCTGGGGTTTATTATGGATATCCAGCTACTCTCTCTGGGGTTTATAATGGATCTCCAGGTACTCTCTCTGGGGTTTATTATGGATCTCCAGGTACTCTCTCTGGGGTTTATTATGGATCTCCAGCTACTCTTCCTGGGGTTTATTATGGATCTCCAGCTACTCTCCCTGGGGTTTATTATGGATCTCCAGCTACTCTCTCTGGGGTCCAGCAACATTAAAGCAGTTATACATTTAAAAAACATTACAATACATTCATAACAGATTTCACAACATATTAAGTGTTAAGCCCTCAGGCCTCTACTGCCACGTATTCATAACGTGTGTGTATTGTGCATATTTTATCATGTGTTTGTATGCATGTGTCTATGTTTGTGTTGCTTTACAGTCTCCACTGTTCCATAACGTGTATTTTTATATTTGATTCTACTGCTTGCATCAGTTACCTGATGTGGAATAGAGTTCCATGTAGTCATGGCTCTATGTAGTACTGTGCGCCTCCCATAGTCTGTACTGGACTTGGGGACTGTGAAGAGACCTCTGGTGGCATGTCTTGTGGGGTATGCATGGATTTTCGAGGTGTGTGCCAGTAGTTCAAACCGACAGCTCGTTGCATTCAACATGTCAATACCTCTCATAAATACAAGTAGTGATGAAGTCAATCTCTCCTCCCCTTTGAGCCAGGAGAGATTGAAATGTGTATTATTAATGTTAGCTCTCTGTGTACATCCAAGAACTAGTCCCTCTTCGTGGCACCTGACCACACGACTGAACAGTAGTCCTGGTGCGACAAAACTAGGGCCTGTAGGACTTGTCTTGTTGATAGTGCTGTTAAGAATGCAGAGAAGCGCTTTATTATGGACAGACTTGTAACGTAGACGCTGGGAGTCGAGAAGGAGGAGCTAAGATAAATATAACATGAAACATGGAACGATACAACGTAGGAGTAGCGTCGAGACACTAACAACAGAAAACAATACTACCTGGGGAAGGAGCCTAAGGGAGTGCCAGATGAAGGGGAGGTAATGAGTAAGGAAATGGAGTCCAGGTGCGCGTAATGATGAATGCCAGGTGCGTGTAATGATGGTTCCAGGTGCGCGTAATGGTGGTTCCAGGTGCGTGTAATGATGGTTCCAGGTGCATGTAATGATGGTTCCAGGTGCATGTAATGATGGTTCCAGGTGCATGTAATGATGGTTCCAGGTGCATGTAATGATGGTTCCAGGTGAATGTAATGATGGTTCCAGGTGCGTGTAATGATAGTTCCAGGTGCGTGTAATGATGGTTCCAGGTGCGTGTAATGATGGTTCCAGGTGCGTGTAATGATGGTTCCAGGTGCGCGTAATGATGGTTCCAGGTGCGTGTAATGATGGTTCCAGGTGCGCGTAATGATGAATGCCAGGTGCATGTAATGATGGTTCCAGGTGCATGTAATGATGGTTCCAGGTGTGTGTAATGATGGTTCCAGG
The DNA here is from genome assembly GCF_045679555.1 of Salvelinus alpinus. Taxonomy (NCBI): domain Eukaryota; kingdom Metazoa; phylum Chordata; class Actinopteri; order Salmoniformes; family Salmonidae; genus Salvelinus; species Salvelinus alpinus. The sequence continues at coordinate 182,553 of NW_027255983.1, forward strand.
TGCGTGTAATGATGGTTCCAGGTGCGTGTAATGATAGTTCCAGGTGCGTGTAATGATGAATGCCAGGTGCGCGTAATGATGGTTCCAGGACCGGTGGTTAGTAAACCGGCGACGTCAAACGCCCGGAGGGAAGGAGTGGGAGTAGACGTGACAAGACTTTTCCCCATCCTAGCTATTGTTGTTTCAAAATGTTTTTACCATGACATTTTACAATCCGGGTTACTCCAAGCAGTTTAGTCACCTCAACTTGCTCAATTTCCACATTATTTATTACAAGATTTAGTTGAGGTTTAGGGTTTAATGAATGATTTGTCCCAATTACAATGCTTTTAGTTTTAGAAATATTTAGGACTAACTTATTCCTTTTCACCCATTATGAAACTAACTGCAGCTCTTTCTTAAGTGTTGTTGTAATTTCAGTTGCTGTGGTAGCTGACGTGTATAGTGTTGAATCATCTGCATACATAGACACACTGACTTATCTCAAAGCCAGTGGCATATCATTAGTAAAGATTGAAAAAAGTAAGGGGCCTAGACAGCTGCCCTGGGGAATTCCTGAATCTACCTGGGTGTTTTTTAATGGAGAGTTCTGTTAGACAGGTAACTCTTTATCCACAATCCACAATTTATTTTATTTAGAGTAGCTATAATGTAGCTATAGTGTAGCTATAATGTAGCTATAATGTAGCTATAATGTAACTATAATGTAGCTATAGTGTAGCTATAATGTAACTAGGTGCGTGTAATGTAGCTATAGTGTAGCTATAATGTAGCTATAGTGTAGCCATAGTGTAGCTATAGTGTAGCCATAGTGTAGCTATAATGTAGCCATAGTGTAGCTATAGTGTAGCTATAATGTAGCTATAATGTAGCCATAGTGTAGCTATAGTGTAGCTATAGTGTAACTATAGTGTAGCTATAATGTAGCTATAATGTAGCCATAGTGTAGCTATAATGTAGCTATAGTGTAACTATAGTGTAGCCATAGTGTAGCTATAATGTAGCCATAGTGTAGCTATAGTGTAGCCATAGTGTAGCTATAATGTAGCCATAGTGTAGCTATAATGTAGCTATAATGTAGCTATAATGTAGCTATAGTGTAGCCATAGTGTAGCTATAATGTAGCCATAGTGTAGCTATAGTGTAGCCATAGTGTAACTATAGTGTAGCCATAGTGTAGCTATAATGTAGCCATAGTGTAGCTATAGTGTAGCCATAGTGTAGCTATAATGTAGCTATAGTGTAGCTATAATGTAGCCATAGTGTAACTATAGTGTAGCCATAGTGTAGCTATAATGTAGCCATAGTGTAGCTATAATGTAGCTATAATGTAGCTATAGTGTAGCCATAGTGTAGCTATAATGTAGCCATAGTGTAGCTATAGTGTAGCCATAGTGTAGCTATAATGTAGCTATAGTGTAGCTATAATGTAGCCATAGTGTAACTATAGTGTAGCCATAGTGTAGCTATAGTGTAGCTATAATGTAGCCATAGTGTAACTATAGTGTAGCCATAGTGTAGCTATAGTGTAGCCATAGTGTAGCTATAATGTAGCTATAGTGTAGCTATAATGTAGCTATAGTGTAGCTATAATGTAGCCATAGTGTAACTATAGTGTAGCCATAGTGTAGCTATAGTGTAGCCATAGTGTAGCTATAATGTAGCCATAGTGTAGCTATAATGTAGCTATAATGTAGCTATAATGTAGCTATAATGTAGCTATAATGTAGCCATAGTGTAACTATAGTGTAGCTATAATGTAGCTATAGTGTAGCTATAATGTAGCTATAGTGTAGCTATAATGTAGCTATAGTGTAGCTATAATGTAGCTATAGTGTAGCTATAGTGTAGCTATAGTGTAGCTATAATGTAGCTATAATGTAGCTATAGTGTAGCCATAGTGTAGCTATAATGTAGCTATAATGTAGCTATAATGTAGCTATAGTGTAGCTATAATGTAGCTATAGTGTAGCTATAATGTAGCTATAGTGTAGCTATAGTGTAGCTATAGTGTAGCTATAATGTAGCTATAGTGTAGCTATAGTGTAGCTATAGTGTAGCTATAATGTAGCTATAGTGTAGCTATAGTGTAGCCATAGTGTAACTATAGTGTAGCTATAGTGTAGCTATAATGTAGCTATAATGTAGCTATAATGTAGCTATAATGTAGCTATAATGTAGCCATAGTGTAACTATAGTGTAGCCATAGTGTAGCTATAATGTAGCTATAATGTAGCTATAATGTAACTATAATGTAGCTATAGTGTAGCTATAGTGTAACTATAGTGTAGCCATAGTGTAGCTATAATGTAGCCATAGTGTAACTATAGTGTAGCCATAGTGTAGCTATAATGTAGCCATAGTGTAGCTATAGTGTAGCCATAGTGTAGCTATAATGTAGCCATAGTGTAGCTATAATGTAGCTATAATGTAGCTATAATGTAGCTATAATGTAGCTATAGTGTAGCTATAGTGTAGCCATAGTGTAGCTATAATGTAGCCATAGTGTAGCTATAGTGTAGCCATAGTGTAGCTATAATGTAGCCATAGTGTAGCTATAATGTAGCTATAATGTAGCTATAATGTAGCTATAATGTAGCTATAATGTAGCTATAGTGTAGCTATAGTGTAGCCATAGTGTAGCTATAATGTAGCCATAGTGTAGCTATAGTGTAGCCATAGTGTAGCTATAATGTAGCCATAGTGTAGCTATAATGTAGCTATAATGTAGCTATAATGTAGCTATAATGTAACTATAGTGTAGCCATAGTGTAGCTATAATGTAGCCATAGTGTAGCTATAGTGTAGCCATAGTGTAGCTATAATGTAGCCATAGTGTAGCTATAATGTAGCTATAATGTAGCTATAATGTAGCTATAGTGTAGCTATAGTGTAGCCATAATGTAGCTATAGTGTAACTATAGTGTAGCCATAGTGTAGCTATAATGTAGCCATAGTGTAGCTATAATGTAGCCATAGTGTAGCTATAGTGTAACTATAGTGTAGCCATAGTGTAGCTATAATGTAGCCATAGTGTAGCTATAGTGTAACTATAGTGTAGCCATAGTGTAGCTATAATGTAGCTATAGTGTAACTATAGTGTAGCCATAGTGTAGCTATAATGTAGCCATAGTGTAACTATAGTGTAGCCATAGTGTAGCTATAATGTAGCTATAGTGTAGCTATAATGTAGCTATAGTGTAGCTATAATGTAGCTATAATGTAGCTATAATGTAGCTATAATGTAGCTATAGTGTAGCTATAATGTAGCTATAATGTAGCTATAATGTAGCTATAGTGTAGCCATAGTGTAGCTATAATGTAGCTATAATGTAGCTATAATGTAGCTATAATGTAGCTATAATGTAGCCATAGTGTAACTATAATGTAGCTATAGTGTAGCTATAATGTAGCTATAGTGTAGCTATAATGTAGCCATAGTGTAGTCATAGTGTAGCTATAATGTAGCCATAGTGTAGCTATAGTGTAACTATAGTGTAGCCATAGTGTAGCTATAATGTAGCTATAATGTAGCTATAATGTAGCTATAGTGTAGCCATAGTGTAGCTATAATGTAGCCATAGTGTAACTATAGTGTAGCCATAGTGTAGCTATAATGTAGCCATAGTGTAACTATAGTGTAGCCATAGTGTAGCTATAATGTAGCTATAATGTAGCTATAGTGTAGCTATAATGTAGCTATAGTGTAGCTATAATGTAGCCATAGTGTAGCTATAGTGTAGCTATAATGTAGCTATAATGTAGCCATAGTGTAGCTATAGTGTAGCTATAGTGTAACTATAGTGTAGCCATAGTGTAGCTATAATGTAGCCATAGTGTAGCTATAATGTAGCCATAGTGTAGCTATAGTGTAACTATAGTGTAGCCATAGTGTAGCTATAATGTAGCTATAGTGTAACTATAGTGTAGCCATAGTGTAGCTATAATGTAGCTATAATGTAGCTATAGTGTAGCTATAATGTAGCTATAGTGTAGCTATAATGTAGCCATAGTGTAGCTATAATGTAGCTATAATGTAGCTATAATGTAGCTATAATGTAGCTATAATGTAGCTATAATGTAGCTATAATGTAGCTATAATGTAGCTATAGTGTAGCTATAATGTAGCTATAATGTAGCTATAGTGTAGCTATAATGTAGCTATATTGTAGCTATAATGTAGCTATAATGTAGCTATAGTGTAGCTATAATGTAGCTATAATGTAGCTATAGTGTAGCTATAATGTAGCTATAGTGTAGCTATAATGTAGCTATAATGTAGCTATAGTGTAGCTATAATGTAGCTATAGTGTAGCTATAATGTAGCTATAGTGTAGCTATAATGTAGCTATAATGTAGCTATAGTGTAACTATAGTGTAGCCATAGTGTAGCTATAATGTAGCTATAGTGTAGCTATAATGTAGCTATAGTGTAACTATAGTGTAGCCATAGTGTAACTATAGTGTAGCCATAGTGTAGCTATAATGTAGCTATAGTGTAGCTATAATGTAGCTATAGTGTAGCTATAATGTAGCCATAGTGTAGCTATAATGTAGCTATAATGTAGCTATAATGTAGCTATAGTGTAGCTATAATGTAGCTATAATGTAGCTATAATGTAGCTATAATGTAGCTATAGTGTAGCTATAATGTAGCTATAATGTAGCTATAGTGTAGCTATAATGTAGCTATAATGTAGCTATAGTGTAGCTATAGTGTAGCTATAATGTAGCTATAATGTAGCTATAGTGTAGCTATAATGTAGCTATAGTGTAGCTATAATGTAGCTATAACGTAGCTATAATTTAGCCATAATGTAGCTATAGTGTAGCTATAATGTAGCTATAGTGTAGCTATAATGTAGCTAATGTAGTTGCCACTATTGATGATAAAAAATGTAAGTTTGTCATATGTCACTGTATGGAAAACAGTTTTTCCCCACATTAATTTGTAAAACATTTGGAGATCGTTGTGTAATGGAAAGGGCTCTACCAATACAACACATTTACTGTTGTAGTAACGCTTCTCGTGGGCTGAAGGAAGAGTGGACCAAGGTGCAGCGTTTAAAGTGTTCAGGATTTACTCCCAAAAAACCACACAACAACATCGAACAAAAATAACAAACAGGAGAACGAAAAAGAAACAGTTCTGTCTGGTGCAGACACACAAAAACAGAAAACAACTACACACAAAACACAGGTGGGCAAGAGCTACCAAAGTATGGTTCTCAATCAAAGACAACGATAGACTCTGATTGAGAACCCCACCCGGCCAAAGAACAAAGAAATACAAAACATAGAATGCCCGCCCCAACTCACGCCCTGACCAAACCAAAATAGAGACATAACATAGGAACCAAGGTCAGGGAGTGACAGTTGTCACCTCGTAGATAACAAGGTTGTGCAGAAGCAGACATGAAGAAACAACACTAGAATCTTAACTTTGTACGTGGAAAAGATTAATAACAGAACATTTCAACGTTTCAACGTTTCACCGTCTAATCCAGAATATATAGAAACAGCTGAATTTCCTCCTGAATACGTTTCTCCCCCTCCCAGTATCTGTCGGTCAAATGAATACACGGGTACGTTTGGTGGTTACATTTGATGAAAAAAATCTTATTTGGCTAAAATCATCTGTAAAATAATAAAAAGCTTTAAACCCCTCCCATCCACGCAGGTTCTGTCTGTTTAGTTCAACCACACTACTCCCCCCCTTTACCACCCATAAAGAACACCACCCTAAACCACCCATAAAGTACACGACCCTACACCACCCATAAAGAACACCACCCTAAACGACCCATAAAGAACACCGCCTTAACCACCCATAAAGAACAACACCCTAAACCACCCATAAAGAACAACACCCTAAACCACCCATAAAGAACACCACCCTAAACCACCCAAACTGCCACCCAACACCACCCATAAAGAACACCACCCTAAACCACCCATAAAGAACACCACCCTACACCACCCTAAACCACCCGAACTGCCACCCTACCCATAAACACACCCACCAAATATACCACCCATAAAGAACACCACCCTAAACCACCCGAACTGCCACCCTAAACCACCCGAACTGCCACCCTACACCACCCATAAACACACCCACCAAATATACCACCCATAATGAACTGCCACCCTATACCACCCATTGGGAACAACCACCCTAAACCACCCATAAATAACACCCACCCTGTACCACCCATGCGGAACTGCCACCTTATACCACCCAGAAAGAACACCCACCCTATACCACCCATAAGGAACTACCACACTATACCACCCATACATAACTACCACCATATACCACCCATAAGGAACTACCACACTATACCACACTACCACCATATACCACCCATAACTACCACCCATAAAGAATGACCACCCTATACCACACATAAGGAACTACCACCCATAAATAACTATCACCCTATACCACCCATAAGGAACTACCACCCTATATCACCCATAAGGAACTACCACCCATAAATAACTACCACCCTATACCACCCATAAGGAACTACCACCCATAAGGAACTACCACCCTATACCACCCATAAGGAACTACCACCCTATATCACCCATAAGGAACTACCACCCATAAATAACTACCACCCTATACCACCCATAAGGAACTACCACCCATAAGGAACTACCACCCTATACCACCCATAAGGAACTACCACCCTATACCACCCATAAGGAACCACCACCCATAAGGAACTACCACCCATAAGGAACTACCACCCATAAGGAACCACCACCCATAAGGAACTACCACCCTATACCACCCATAAGGAACGACCACCCTATACCACCCATAAGGAACTACCACCCATAAATAACTATCACCCTATACCACCCATAAGGAACCACCACCCATAAGGAACTACCACCCTATACCACCCATAAGGAACCACCACCCATAAGGAACTACCACCCTATACCACCCATAAGGAACGACCACCCTATACCACCCATAAGGAACTACCACCCATAAATAACTATCACCCTATACCACCCATAAGGAACTACCACCCATAAATAACTACCACCCTATACCACCCATAAGGAACTACCACCCTATACCACACATAAGGAAGTACCACCCATAAGGAACTACCACCCTATACCACCCATAAGGAACTACCACCCATAAATAACTACTGTAATATCCACCAGCTATCCGCCCATTTAGACTTATGTAACAATCTCTCCCAGTCAGGCAGGATGACCCCTGTCAGATGTGAACATTACATTTACTGTTCGCCTCTTCTGCATCATTTGCCTTCCGACCGCCCTACTCAGCCTCAGCTGTAAGGGACTGGGAGGGACTGGGAGGGAGGGAGCGGCATCCGTGGAGATTACATAACCCTGTTGAAATATACCCCCGGTCACATGTTAGACTACACTCAGCCTGGCCCGCCCCAGAAATGCGGGCGGGTGGGTAGACACACAGGCAGGCAAGCAGACATAGTTGGGCTGGCAGCGTTCCAGGAGCTAACACACTGTCATTAAACATTCAACTGTGATCTGCTCCATTCTACTCCTCTCTCTCTCTATCCTGCCTCTCCCCTCTCTGTCCTCTCTCTTCACTCTCTATCCTGCCTCTCTCTCTCTCTATCCTGCCTCTCCCCTCTCTGTCCTGCCTCTCTCTCTCTCTATCCTGCCTCTCTCTCTCTCTATCCTGCCTCTCTCTCTCTCTATCCTGCCTCTCCCTTCTCTGTCCTGCCTCTCTCTCTCTCTATCCTGCCTCTCTCTCTCTCTATCCTGCCTCTCCCCTCTCTGTCCTGCCTCTCTCTCTCTCTATCCTGCCTCTCTCTCTCTCTATCCTGCCTCTCCCTTCTCTGTCCTGCCTCTCTCTCTCTCTGTCCTGCCTCTATCCTGCCTCTCTATCCTGCCTCTCCCCTCTCTGTCCTGCCTCTCTCCCTCTGTCCTCCCTCTCTCCCTCTGTCCTGCCTCTCTCCCTCTCTGTCCTCTCTCTCTGTCCTCCCTCTCTCCCTCTCTATCCTCCCTCTCTCCCTCTCTGTGCTGCCTCTCTCCCTCTCTATCCTGCCTCTCTCCCTCTCTATCCTGCCTCTCTCCCTCTCTATCCTGCCTCTCTCCCTCTCTATCCTGCCTCTCTCCCTCTCTATCCTGCCTCTCTCCCTCTGTCCTCCCTCTCTCCCTCTGTCCTGCCTCTCTCCCTCTGTCCTGCCTCTCTCCCTCTCTATCCTGCCTCTCTCCCTCTCTATCCTGCCTCTCTCCCTCTCTATCCTGCCTCTCTCCCTCTCTATCCTGCCTCTCTCCCTCTCTATCCTGCCTCTCTCCCTCTGTCCTGCCTCTCTCCCTCTGTCCTGCCTCTCTCCCTCTGTCCTGCCTCTCTCCCTCTCTATCCTGCCTCTCTCCCTCTGTCCTGCCTCTCTCCCTCTCTATCCTGCCTCTCTCCCTCTCTATCCTGCCTCTCTCCCTCTCTATCCTGCCTCTCTCCCTCTCTATCCTGCCTCTCTCCCTCTCTATCCTGCCTCTCTCCCTCTGTCCTGCCTCTCTCCCTCTGTCCTGCCTCTCTCCCTCTGTCCTGCCTCTCTCCCTCTCTATCCTGCCTCTCTCCCTCTCTATCCTGACTCTCTCCCTCTCTATCCTGCCTATCTCCCTCTCTATCCTGCCTCTCTCCCTCTCTATCCTGCCTCTCTTCCTCTCTGTCCTCCCTCTCTCCCTCTCTATCCTGCCTCTCTCCCTCTCTATCCTGCCTACCTCCCTCTCTGTCCTCCCTCTCTACCTCTCTATCCTGCCTCTCTCCCTCTCTGTCCTCCCTCTCTCCCCTCTGTCCTTCCTCTCTCCCTCTCTGTCCTGCCTCTCTCCCTCTCTATCCTGCCTCTCTCCCTCTCTGTCCTGCCTCTCTCCCTCTCTATCCTGCCTCTCTCCCTCTCTGTCCTGCCTCTCTCCCTCTCTATCCTGCCTCTCTCCCTCTCTATCCTGCCTCTCTCCCTCTCTATCCTGCCTCTCTCCCTCTCAGTCCTCCCTCTCTCCCCTGCCTCTCTCCCTCTCTCTCCTCCCTCTCTCCCCTGCCTCTTTCCCTCTCTGTCCTCCCTCTCTATCCTCCCTCTCTCCCTCTCTGTCCTCCCTCTCTCCCTCTATATCCTGCCTCTCTCCCTCTCTATCCTGCCTCTCTCCCTCTCTGTCCTCCCTCTCTCCCTCTCTGTCCTCCCTCTCTCCCTCTATATCCTGCCTCTCTCCCTCTCTATCCTGCCTCTCTCCCTCTCTATCCTGCCTCTCTCCCTCTCTATCCTCCCTCTCTCCCTCCCTCTCTCCCTCTGTCCTGCCTCACCATGTGAAGCAGGCGTCTGTGGAAAAGAGGGCAGGGAGATTCTGAGAGATGAACATGTGACTTCAACCCGGCCCAGCATTTCTACTGAGGGAGGGAGAGAGAGAGAGAGAGAGAGAGGGAGAGAGAGAGAGAGAGAGAGTGAGAGGCAGGACAGAGAGGGAGAGAGAGAGAGAGAGAGGCAGGATAGAGAGAGAGACAGAGAGAGAGAGAGGAGAGAGTGTAAAGTAACAAAGCCACACCCTCTGGGTTTCACGGGAACGGTGCTGATGTTTTCTGAGATCTCTAACTTACAGCACGTGGGAGGAAGTGGGGGTATTACACAAAACAACACGTGATAAAATCCATTACAGAGTTTTACAGTCCTTGTCCACTGTGTGAAGGACAACTGTTGCTACTGTAAGTCAGACGTGGCCATTTGTCTGAACAGATTTTTAATGTGTGTTAAAACGATCGTACTATAATGTCCTCCGTCACAAAATCTAAAGCCTTGCCGGATTATAATAACCAGATAATGTTTACGAAACACACATGTACTTATTGATTATTACCTGGTTAACACCTTTATTGAAATGTGTCCTGGTATTAATGTAGTAACTAGGTGGTTAACACTGAGATGTGTCCTGGTATTAATGTAGTAACTAGGTGGTTAACACTGAGATGTGTCCTGGTATTAATGTAGTAACTAGGTGGTTAACACTGAGATGTGTCCTGGTATTAATGTAGTAACTAGGTGGTTAACACTGAGATGTGTCCTGGTATTAATGTAGTAACTAGGTGGTTAACACTGAGACGTGTCCTGGTATTAATGTAGTAACTAGGTGGTTAACACTGAGATGTGTCCTGGTATTAATGTAGTAACTAGGTGGTTAACACTGAGATGTGTCCTGGTATTAATGTAGTAACTAGGTGGTTAACACTGAGATGTGTCCTGGTATTAATGTAGTAACTAGGTGGTTAACACTGAGACGTGTCCTGGTATTAATGTAGTAACTAGGTGATTAACACTGAGATGTGTCCTGGTATTAATGTAGTAACTAGGTGGTTAACACTGAGATGTGTCCTGGTATTAATGTAGTAACTAGGTGGTTAACACTGAGATGTGTCCTGGTATTAATGTAGTAACTAGGTGGTTAACACTGAGATGTGTCCTGGTATTAATGTAGTAACTAGGTGGTTAACACTGAGATGTGTCCTGGTATTAATGTAGTAACTAGGTGGTTAACACTGAGATGTGTCCTGGTATTAATGTAGTAACTAGGTGGTTAACACTGAGATGTGTCCTGGTATTAATGTAGTAACTAGGTGGTTAACACTGAGATGTGTCCTGGTATTAATGTAGTAACTAGGTGATTAACACTGAGATGTGTCCTGGTATTAATGTAGTAACTAGGTGGTTAACACTGAGATGTGTCCTGGTATTAATGTAGTAACTAGGTGGTTAACACTGAGATGTGTCCTGGTATTACTGTAGTAACTAGGTGGTTAACACTGAGATGTGTCCTGGTATTAATGTAGTAACTAGGTGGTTAACACTGAGATGTGTCCTGGTATTAATGTAGTAACTAGGTGGTTAACACTGAGATGTGTCCTGGTATTAATGTAGTAACTAGGTGGTTAACACTGAGATGTGTCCTGGTATTAATGTAGTAACTAGGTGGTTAACACTGAGATGTGTCCTGGTATTACTGTAGTAACTAGGTGGTTAACACTGAGATGTGTCCTGGTATTAATGTAGTAACTAGGTGGTTAACACTGAGATGTGTCCTGGTATTAATGTAGTAACTAGGTGGTTAACACTGAGACGTGTCCTGGTATTAATGTAGTAACTAGGTGGTTAACACTGAGATGTGTCCTGGTATTAATGTAGTAACTAGGTGGTTAACACTGAGATGTGTCCTGGTATTAATGTAGTAACTAGGTGGTTAACACTGAGATGTGTCCTGGTATTAATGTAGTAACTAGGTGATTAACACTGAGATGTGTCCTGGTATTAATGTAGTAACTAGGTGGTTAACACTGAGATGTGTCCTGGTATTAATGTAGTAACTAGGTGATTAACACTGAGATGTGTCCTGGTATTAATGTAGTAACTAGGTGGTTAACACTGAGATGTGTCCTGGTATTAATGTAGTAACTAGGTGGTTAACACTGAGATGTGTCCTGGTATTACTGTAGTAACTAGGTGGTTAACACTGAGATGTGTCCTGGTATTAATGTAGTAACTAGGTGGTTAACACTGAGATGTGTCCTGGTATTAATGTAGTAACTAGGGGGTTAACACTGAGATGTGTCCTGGTATTAATGTAGTAACTAGGTGGTTAACACTGAGATGTGTCCTGGTATTAATGTAGTAACTAGGGGGTTAACACTGAGATGTGTCCTGGTATTACTGTAGTAACTAGGTGGTTAACACTGAGATGTGTCCTGGTATTAATGTAGTAACTAGGTGGTTAACACTGAGACGTGTCCTGGTATTAATGTAGTAACTAGGTGGTTAACACTGAGATGTGTCCTGGTATTACTGTAGTAACTAGGTGGTTAACACTGAGATGTGTCCTGGTATTAATGTAGTAACTAGGTGGTTAACACTGAGATGTGTCCTGGTATTAATGTAGTAACTAGGTGGTTAACACTGAGACGTGTCCTGGTATTAATGTAGTAACTAGGTGGTTAACACTGAGATGTGTCCTGGTATTAATGTAGTAACTAGGTGGTTAACACTGAGTTGTGTCCTGGTATTAATGTAGTAACTAGGTGGTTAACACTGAGATGTGTCCTGGTATTAATGTAGTAACTAGGTGGTTAACACTGAGCTGTGTCCTGGTATTAATGTAGTAACTAGGTGATTAACACTGAGCTGTGTCCTGTTATTAATGTAGTAACTAGGTGGTTAACACTGAGATGTGTCCTGGTATTAATGTAGTAACTAGGTGGTTAACACTGAGATGTGTCCTGGTATTAATGTAGTAACTAGGTGGTTAACACTGAGATGTGTCCTGGTATTAATGTAGTAACTAGGTGGTTAACACTGAGATGTGTCCTGGTATTAATGTAGTAACTAGGTGGTTAACACTGAGATGTGTCCTGGTATTAATGTAGTAACTAGGTGGTTAACACTGAGATGTGTCCTGGTATTACTGTAGTAACTAGGTGGTTAACACTGAGATGTGTCCTGGTATTACTGTAGTAACTAGGTGGTTAACACTGAGATGTGTCCTGGTATTAATGTAGTAACTAGGTGGTTAACACTGAGATGTGTCCTGGTATTAATGTAGTAACTAGGTGGTTAACACTGAGATGTGTCCTGGTATTAATGTAGTAACTAGGTGGTTAACACTGAGATGTGTCCTGGTATTAATGTAGTAACTAGGTGGTTAACACTGAGATGTGTCCTGGTATTAATGTAGTAACTAGGTGGTTAACACTGAGATGTGTCCTGGTATTAATGTAGTAACTAGGTGATTAACACTGAGACGTGTCCTGGTATTAATGTAGTAACTAGGTGGTTAACACTGAGATGTGTCCTGGTATTAATGTAGTAACCAGGTGGTTAACACTGAGATGTGTCCTGGTATTAATGTAGTAACTAGGTGGTTAACACTGAGATGTGTCCTGGTATTAATGTAGTAACTAGGTGGTTAACACTGAGATGTGTCCTGGTATTAATGTAGTAACTAGGTGGTTAACACTGAGATGTGTCCTGGTATTAATGTAGTAACTAGGTGGTTAACACTGAGATGTGTCCTGGTATTAATGTAGTAACTAGGTGGTTAACACTGAGATGTGTCCTGGTATTAATGTAGTAACTAGGTGGTTAACACTGAGATGTGTCCTGGTATTAATGTAGTAACTAGGTGATTAACACTGAGATGTGTCCTGGTATTAATGTAGTAACTAGGTGGTTAACACTGAGATGTGTCCTGGTATTAATGTAGTAACTAGGTGGTTAACACTGAGATGTGTCCTGGTATTAATGTAGTAACTAGGTGATTAACACTGAGATGTGTCCTGGTATTAATGTAGTAACTAGGTGGTTAACACTGAGATGTGTCCTGGTATTAATGTAGTAACTAGGTGATTAACACTGAGATGTGTCCTGGTATTAATGTAGTAACTAGGTGGTTAACACTGAGATGTGTCCTGGTATTAATGTAGTAACTAGGTGGTTAACACTGAGATGTGTCCTGGTATTAATGTAGTAACTAGGTGATTAACACTGAGATGTGTCCTGGTATTAATGTAGTAACTAGGTGGTTAACACTGAGATGTGTCCTGGTATTAATGTAGTAACTAGGTGGTTAACACTGAGACGTGTCCTGGTATTAATGTAGTAACTAGGTGGTTAACACTGAGACGTGTCCTGGTATTAATGTAGTAACTAGGTGGTTAACACTGAGATGTGTCCTGGTATTAATGTAGTAACTAGGTGGTTAACACTGAGATGTGTCCTTTTATTACTGTAGTAACTAGGTGGTTAACACTGAGATGTGTCCTGGTATTAATGTAGTAACTAGGTGGTTAACACTGAGATGTGTCCTGGTATTAATGTAGTAACTAGGGGGTTAACACTGAGATGTGTCCTGGTATTAATGTAGTAACTAGGTGATTAACACTGAGATGTGTCCTGGTATTAATGTAGTAACTAGGTGATTAACACTGAGATGTGTCCTGGTATTAATGTAGTTTTGTTATGATCTGATGTCTAGACTGAATTTCATGCGTTGTGAATGTTAATTAACCATGATGTGTGAAATGTCAGTCTCTCATTGGCTGTTGCATTATGGGTAGTGGACAGGACAGGAAGCATGTTGCCTGGTAACAGCTGTATTTGAAGCTTCCTGTTTTATTCAGTCCTTTTGTTGCGTTCGTTCTTTTGTTTCGGTAAATACTTCTGCAGGTTATCGTCTCGTCCGCTACTAAAAGTCGCACTTTGGGCAAATAAAAAAATAATAAAATCCATCTACTTCGTCAGCCTGTTAAAATGCAGCCGCTGGGTCTGGGTCAACCTCACAGTGTGGGTTGGAGTCACACTGAGTTACGGCTGACTGGGATTATTGTCTATGGCACCAGAACCTCAGTCCTGTATTGCAGATGGAGTGACACGCAAGACACACACACACATACACACACCCACCCCCACACCCACACACACACCATGTGTAGTGAAACTGGTGAATCCTCCTGTGCTGTGAAGAAACCCCCCTCTGTTTTTCTAAATGGCAGAGAACATCTAGCAGTGTGACCACATGTCCTGCTCTCTCTCTCTGTCCTCCCTCTCTCCCCCTCTCTATCCTCTCTCGTCCTCCCTCTCTCCCCCTCTCTATCCTCCCTCTCTCCCCCTCTCTATCCTCCCTCTCTCCCCCTCTCTATCCTCGCTCTCTCCCCCTCTCTATCCTCGCTCTCTCCCCCTCTCTATCCTCCCTCTCTCCCCCTCTCTCTCTCTCTCTGTCCTCCCTCTCTCCCCCTCTCTATCCTCGCTCTCTCCCCCTCTCTCTCTCTCTCTCTGTCCTCCCTCTCTCCCCCTCTCTATCCTCGCTCTCTCCCCCTCTCTCTCTCTCTCTGTCCTCCCTCTCTCCCCCTCTCTATCCTCCCTCTCTCCCCCTCTCTCTCTCTCTCTCTGTCCTCCCTCTCTCCCCCTCTCTATCCTCGCTCTCTCCCCTCTCTCTCTCTCTCTCTGTCCTCCCTCTCTCCCCCTCTCTATCCTCCCTCTCTCCCCCTCTCTCTCTCTCTCTCTGTCCTCCCTCTCTCCCCCTCTCTATCCTCGCTCTCTCCCCCTCTCTCTCTCTCTCTCTGTCCTCCCTCTCTCCCCCTCTCTATCCTCCCTCTCTCCCCCTCTCTCTCTCTCTCTCTGTCCTCCCTCTCTCCCCCTCTCTATCCTCGCTCTCTCCCCCTCTCTCTCTCTCTCTCTGTCCTCCCTCTCTCCCCCTCTCTATCCTCCCTCTCTCCCCCTCTCTCTCTCTCTCTCTGTCCTCCCTCTCTCCCCCTCTCTATCCTCCCTCTCTCCCCCTCTCTATCCTCCCTCTCTCCCCTCTCTCTCTCTCTCTCTGTCCTCCCTCTCTCCCCCTCTCTATCCTCGCTCTCTCCCCTCTCTCTCTCTCTCTCTGTCCTCCCTCTCTCCCCCTCTCTATCCTCCCTCTCTCCCCCTCTCTCTCTCTCTCTCTGTCCTCCCTCTCTCCCCCTCTCTATCCTCGCTCTCTCCCCCTCTCTCTCTCTCTCTCTGTCCTCCCTCTCTCCCCCTCTCTATCCTCCTCCCCCTCTCTCTCTCTCTCTCTGTCCTCCCTCTCTCCCCCTCTCTATCCTCGCTCTCTCCCCCTCTCTCCCCCTCTCTCCCTCTATCCTGCCTCTCTCCCTCTCTGTCCTCCCTCTCTCCCCCTCTCCCTCTCTCCCTCTCTGTCCTCCCTCTCTCCCCCTCTCCCTCTCTCCCTCTCTCCCTGCTCTCTGTTATCTATCCTGCCTCTCTCCCTCTCTATCCTCCCTCTCTCCCCCTCTCTCCCTCTATCCTGCCTCTCTCCCTCTCTCTCCCCCTCTCTCCCTCTATCCTGCCTCTCTCCCTCTCTGCCCTCCCTCTCTCCCCCTCTCCCTCTCTGTCCTGCCTCTCTCCCTCTCCATCCTGCCTCTCTCGCTGCTCTCTGTTATCTGTCCTGCCTCTCTCCCTCTCAATCCTGCCTCTCTCCCTGCTCTCTCTCCCTCTCTATCCTGCCTCTCTCCCTGCTCTCTGTTATCTGTCCTGCCTCTCTCCCTCTCAATCCTGCCTCTCTCCCTGCTCTTTCTCCCTCTCTATCCTGCCTCTCTCCCTGCTCTCTGTTATCTGTCCTGCCTCTCTCCCTCTCAATCCTGCCTCTCTCCCTGCTCTTTCTCCCTCTCTATCCTGCCTCTCTCCCTGCTCTCTGTTATCTGTCCTGCCTCTCTCCCTCTCAATCCTGCCTCTCTCCCTGCTCTCTCTCCCTCTCTATCCTGCCTCTCGCCCTGCTCTCTGTTATCTATCTGATTCCTCAGAACTGTGTCCCCACCACACCAAGTCCTTTCTGTGACAAACCAACACCACGAGCTGTTGAATCACACAGATATCCTCCTGACATCTGATATATAGACCGTCATATTCTCCCTTCACACAGATATCCTCCTGACATCTGATATATAGACCGTCATATTCTCCCTTCACACAGATATCCTCCTGTCATCTGATACACTGCTCAAAAAAATAAAGGGAACACTTAAACAACACAATGTAACTCCAAGTCAATCACACTTCTGTGAAATAAAACTGTCCACTTAGGAAGCAACACTGATTGACAATAAATTTCACATGCTGTTGTGCAAATGGAATAGACAAAAGGTGGAAATTATAGGCAATTAGCAAGACACCCCCAATAAAGGAGTGGTTCTGCAGGTGGTGACCACAGACCACTTCTCAGTTCCTATGCTTCCTGGCTGATGTTTTGGTCACTTTTGAATGCTGGCGGTGCTTTCACTCTAGTGGTAGCATGAGACGGAGTCTACAACCCACACAAGTGGCTCAGGTAGTGCAGCTCATCCAGGAAGGCACATCAATGCGAGCTGTGGCAAGAAGGTTTGCTGTGTCTGTCAGCGTAGTGTCCAGAGCATGGAGGCACTACCAGGAGACAGGCCAGTACATCAGGAGACGTGGAGGAGGCCGTAGGAGGGCAACAACCCAGCAGCAGGACCGCTACCTCCGCCTTTGTGCAAGGAGGAGCAGGTGGAGCACTGCCAGAGCCCTGCAAAATGACCTCCAGCAGGCCACAAATGTGCATGTGTCTGCTCAAACGGTCAGAAACAGACTCCATGAGGGTGGTATGAGGGCCCGACGTCCACAGGTGGGGGTTGTGCTTACAGCCCAACACCGTGCAGGACGTTTGGCATTTGCCAAAGAACACCAAGATTGGCAAATTCGCCACTGGCGCCCTGTGCTCTTCACAGATGAAAGCAGGTTCACACTGAGCACATGTGACAGACGTGACAGAGTCTGGAGACGCTGTGGAGACCATTCTGCTGCCTGCAACATCCTCCAGCATGACCGGTTTGGCGGTGGGTCAGTCATGGTGGGGGTGGCATTTCTTTGGGGGGCCGCACAGCCCTCCATGTGCTCGCCAGAGGTAGCCTGACTGCCATTAGGTACCGAGATGAGATCCTCAGACCCCTTGTGAGACCATATGCTGGTGCGGTTGGCCCTGGGTTCCTCCTAATGCAAGACAATGCTAGACCTCATGTGGCTGGAGTGTGTCAGCAGTTCCTGCAAGAGGAAGGCATTGATGCTATGGACTGGCCCGCCCGTTCCCCAGACCTGAATCCAATTGAGCACATCTGGGACATCATGTCTCGCTCCATCCACCAACGCCACGTTGCACCACAGACGGTCCAGGAGTTGGCGGATGCTTTAGTCCAGGTCTGGGAGGAGATCCCTCAGGAGACCATCCGCCACCTCATCAGGAGCATGCCCAGGTGTTGTAGGGAGGTCATACAGGCACGTGGAGGGCACACACACTACTGAGCCTCATTTTGACTTGTTTTAAGGACATTACATCAAAGTTGGATCAGCCTGTAGTGTGGTTTTCCACTTTAATTTTGAGTGTGACTCCAAATCCAGACCTCCATGGGTTGATAAATTTGATTTCCATTGATCATTTTTGTGTGATTTTGTTGTCAGCATATTCAACTATGTAAAGAAAAAAGTATTTAGTAAGAATATTTCATTCATTCAGATCTAGGATGTGTTATTTTAGTGTTCCCTTTATTTTTTTGAGCAGTGTATATAGACCGTCATATTCTCCCTTCACACAGATATCCTCCTGACATCTGATATATAGACCGTCATATTCTCCCTTCACACAGATATCCTCCTGTCATCTGATATATAGACCGTCATATTCTCCCTTCACACAGATATCCTCCTGTCATCTGATATATAGACCGTCATATTCTCCCTTCACACAGATATCCTCCTTGACATCTGATTTATAGACCGTCATATTCTCCCTTCTAAATCCACTCAGAGGAGAACGATGTCACACTTTCTCAATGGGCTTTCTTTCAGAGATAGGGCCTGGGGGCTTTCTTTCAGAGATGGAGCCTGGGGAAAAGGGCTTTCTTCCAGAGATAGGGCCTGGGGAAATGGGCTTTCTTTCAGAGATAGGGCCTGGGGAAATGGGCTTTCTTTCAGAGATAGGGCCTGGGGAAAAAGGGCTTTCTTTCAGAGATAGGGCCTGGGGAAATGGGCTTTCTTTCAGAGATAGGGCCTGGGGAAATGGGCTTTCTTCCAGAGATAGAGCCTGGGGAAAAGGGCTTTCTTTCAGAGATAGAGCCTGGGGAAAAGGATTAAAAAGGCATAACTGGTGAATAGCAAACAATCAAAATCTCTTTCCCCACAAAATGTACTGTAATGGTGTAGCGAACATGACATGACATGCTCAACAAACTCTGCTTCTAGAAATTCAAGAAAGGCCGAGGAAACGCAAAGTCATCGTCTGGTCAGGAGAGACAATGTGCTTCTCATAGTCTTGTTCTTCGCTATGTAGAGTGGTGAGACCAGACACCAGGGCCTCTCTCTCTCTCTCTGTGTGTGTGTGTGTGTGTGTGTGTGTGTGTGTGTGTGTGTGTGTGTGTGTGTGTGTGTGTGTGTGTGTGTGTGTGTGTGTGTGTGTGTGTGTGTGTGTGTGTGTGTGTGTGTGTGTGTGTGTGTGTGTGTGTGGGCTGGTGTGTGTGTGGGCTGGTGTGTGTGTGGGTGTGGGTGTGTGTGTGTGTGTGTGTGTGTGTGTGGGCTGGTGGTCTGGGAGGAAAGGGGAACTGCTTTTACAACTAATACTGGAGTATTTAGTCAGTGGCCCAAATGGTACCCTATTACCTAGATAGTGCACTACTTTAGACCAGAGCCCTATGAACCCTGGTCAAAAGTAGTGCACTACCTGGGGAATAGGTTGCCATTTGGGCCACTGAAGGCCTGCAGGGTTTGTTCTACATGAACATCTCAAATCAAATCAAATGTTAATGGTCACATGGTTAGCAGATGTTAATGGTCACATACACATGGTTAGCAGATGTTAATGGTCACATACACATGGTTAGCAGATGTTATTGGTCACATACACATGGTTAGCAGATGTTATTGGTCACATACACATGGTTAGCAGATGTTAATGGTCACATACACATGGTTAGCAGATGTTATTGGTCACATACACATGGTTAGCAGATGTTATTGGTCACATACACATGGTTAACAGATGTTATTGGTCACATACACATGGTTAGCAGATGTTAATGGTCACATACACATGGTTAGCAGATGTTAATGGTCACATACACATGGTCAGCAGATGTTATTGGTCACATACACATGGTTAGCAGATGTTATTGGTCACATACACATGGTTAGCAGATGTTATTGGTCACATACACATGGTTAGCAGATGTTATTGGTCACATACACATGGTTAGCAGATGTTATTGGTCACATACACATGGTTAGCAGATGTTATTGGTCACATACACATGGTTAGCAGATGTTATTGGTCACATGGTTAGCAGATGTTATTGGTCACATACACATGGTTAGCAGATGTTATTGGTCACATACACATGGTTAGCAGATGTTATTGGTCACATACACATGGTTAGCAGATGTTATTGGTCACATACACATGGTTAGCAGATGTTATTGGTCACATACACATGGTTAGCAGATGTTATTGGTCACATGGTTAGCAGATGTTATTGGTCACATGGTTAGCAGATGTTATTGGTCACATGGTTAGCAGATGTTATTGGTCACATGGTTAGCAGATGTTATTGGTGGTTAGCAGATGTTATTGGTCACATGGTTAGCAGATGTTATTGGTCACATGGTTAGCAGATGTTATTGGTCACATACACATGGTTAGCAGATGTTATTGGTCACATGCATTACATTTACATTTACATTTAAGTCATTTAGCAGACGCTCTTATCCAGAGCGACTTACAAATTGGAAAGTTCATACATATTCATCCTGGTCCCCCCGTGGGGAATGAACCCACAACCCTGGCGTTGCAAGCGCCATGCTCTACCAACTGAGCCACACGGGACCGCATGCAGATGTTAATGGTCACATGCACATGGTTAGCAGATGTTATTGGTCACATGGTTAGCAGATGTTATTGGTCACATACACATGGTTAGCAGATGTTATTGGTCACATGGTTAGCAGATGTTAATGGTCACATACACATGGTTAGCAGATGTTATTGGTCACATACACATGGTTAGCAGATGTTATTGGTCACATACACATGGTTAGCAGATGTTATTGGTCACGTACACATGGTTAGCAGATGTTATTGGTCACATACACATGGTTAGCAGATGTTATTGGTCACATACACATGGTTAGCAGATGTTATTGGTCACATACACATGGTTAGCAGATGTTATTGGTCACATACACATGGTTAGCAGATGTTATTGGTCACATGCATTACATTTACATTTAAGTCATTTAGCAGACGCTCTTATCCAGAGCGACTTACAAATTGGAAAGTTTATACATATTCATCCTGGTCCCCCCGTGGGGAATGAACCCACAACCCTGGCGTTGCAAGCGTCATGCTCTACCAACTGAGCCACACGGGACCGCATGCAGATGTTATTGGTCACATGGTTAGCAGATGTTATTGGTCACATACACATGGTTAGCAGATGTTATTGGTCACATACACATGGTTAGCAGATGTTAATGGTCACATACACATGGTTAGCAGATGTTATTGGTCACATGGTCAGCAGATGTTATTGGTCACATGGTTAGCAGATGTTATTGGTCACATACACATGGTTAACAGATGTTATTGGTCACATACACATGGTTAGCAGATGTTAATGGTCACATACACATGGTTAGCAGATGTTATTGGTCACATACACATGGTTAGCAGATGTTATTGGTCACATACACATGGTTAACAGATGTTATTGGTCACATACACATGGTTAGCAGATGTTAATGGTCACATACACATGGTTAGCAGATGTTAATGGTCACATACACATGGTCAGCAGATGTTATTGGTCACATACACATGGTTAGCAGATGTTATTGGTCACATACACATGGTTAGCAGATGTTAATGGTCACATACACATGGTCAGCAGATGTTATTGGTCACATACACATGGTTAGCAGATGTTATTGGTCACATACACATGGTTAACAGATGTTATTGGTCACATACACATGGTTAGCAGATGTTATTGGTCACATACACATGGTTAGCAGATGTTAATGGTCACATACACATGGTCAGCAGATGTTATTGGTCACATACACATGGTTAGCAGATGTTATTGGTCACATGGTTAGCAGATGTTATTGGTCACATACACATGGTTAGCAGATGTTATTGGTCACATACACATGGTTAGCAGATGTTATTGGTCACATACACATGGTTAGCAGATGTTATTGGTCACATACACATGGTTAGCAGATGTTATTGGTCACATACACATGGTTAGCAGATGTTATTGGTCACATGGTTAGCAGATGTTATTGGTCACATGGTTAGCAGATGTTATTGGTCACATGGTTAGCAGATGTTATTGGTCACATGGTTAGCAGATGTTATTGGTGGTTAGCAGATGTTATTGGTCACATGGTTAGCAGATGTTATTGGTCACATGGTTAGCAGATGTTATTGGTCACATACACATGGTTAGCAGATGTTATTGGTCACATGCATTACATTTACATTTACATTTAAGTCATTTAGCAGACGCTCTTATCCAGAGCGACTTACAAATTGGAAAGTTCATACATATTCATCCTGGTCCCCCCGTGGGGAATGAACCCACAACCCTGGCGTTGCAAGCGCCATGCTCTACCAACTGAGCCACACGGGACCGCATGCAGATGTTAATGGTCACATGCACATGGTTAGCAGATGTTATTGGTCACATGGTTAGCAGATGTTAATGGTCACATACACATGGTTAGCAGATGTTATTGGTCACATGGTTAGCAGATGTTAATGGTCACATACACATGGTTAGCAGATGTTATTGGTCACGTACACATGGTTAGCAGATGGTATTGGTCACATACACATGGTTAGCAGATGTTATTGGTCACGTACACATGGTTAGCAGATGTTATTGGTCACATACACATGGTTAGCAGATGTTATTGGTCACATACACATGGTTAGCAGATGTTATTGGTCACATACACATGGTTAGCAGATGTTATTGGTCACATACACATGGTTAGCAGATGTTATTGGTCACATGCATTACATTTACATTTAAGTCATTTAGCAGACGCTCTTATCCAGAGCGACTTACAAATTGGAAAGTTTATACATATTCATCCTGGTCCCCCCGTGGGGAATGAACCCACAACCCTGGCGTTGCAAGCGTCATGCTCTACCAACTGAGCCACACGGGACCGCATGCAGATGTTATTGGTCACATGGTTAGCAGATGTTATTGGTCACATACACATGGTTAGCAGATGTTATTGGTCACATACACATGGTTAGCAGATGTTAATGGTCACATACACATGGTTAGCAGATGTTATTGGTCACATGGTCAGCAGATGTTATTGGTCACATACACATGGTTAGCAGATGTTATTGGTCACATACACATGGTTAGCAGATGTTAATGGTCACATACACATGGTTAACAGATGTTATTGGTCACATACACATGGTTAGCAGATGTTATTGGTCACATACACATGGTTAGCAGATGTTATTGGTCACATGGTCAGCAGATGTTATTGGTCACATACACATGGTTAGCAGATGTTATTGGTCACATACACATGGTTAGCAGATGTTAATGGTCACATACACATGGTTAGCAGATGTTATTGGTCACATACACATGGTTAGCAGATGTTATTGGTCACATACACATGGTTAGCAGATGTTATTGGTCATATACACATGGTTAGCAGATGTTATTGGTCACATACACATGGTTAGCAGATGTTATTGGTCACATGGTTAGCAGATGTTATTGGTCACATACACATGGTTAGCAGATGTTATTGGTCACATGGTTAGCAGATGTTATTGGTCACATACACATGGTTAGCAGATGTTATTGGTCACATACACATGGTTAGCAGATGTTATTGGTCACATGGTTAGCAGATGTTATTGGTCACATACACATGGTTAGCAGATGTTATTGGTCACATACACATGGTTAGCAGATGTTAATGGTCACATACACATGGTTAGCAGATGTTATTGGTCACATGGTCAGCAGATGTTATTGGTCACATGGTTAGCAGATGTTATTGGTCACATACACATGGTTAACAGATGTTATTGGTCACATACACATGGTTAGCAGATGTTAATGGTCACATACACATGGTTAGCAGATGTTATTGGTCACATACACATGGTTAGCAGATGTTATTGGTCACATACACATGGTTAACAGATGTTATTGGTCACATACACATGGTTAGCAGATGTTAATGGTCACATACACATGGTTAGCAGATGTTAATGGTCACATACACATGGTCAGCAGATGTTATTGGTCACATACACATGGTTAGCAGATGTTATTGGTCACATACACATGGTTAACAGATGTTATTGGTCACATACACATGGTTAGCAGATGTTATTGGTCACATACACATGGTTAGCAGATGTTAATGGTCACATACACATGGTCAGCAGATGTTATTGGTCACATACACATGGTTAGCAGATGTTATTGGTCACATGGTTAGCAGATGTTATTGGTCACATACACATGGTTAGCAGATGTTATTGGTCACATACACATGGTTAGCAGATGTTATTGGTCACATACACATGGTTAGCAGATGTTATTGGTCACATACACATGGTTAGCAGATGTTATTGGTCACATACACATGGTTAGCAGATGTTATTGGTCACATGGTTAGCAGATGTTATTGGTCACATGGTTAGCAGATGTTATTGGTCACATGGTTAGCAGATGTTATTGGTCACATGGTTAGCAGATGTTATTGGTGGTTAGCAGATGTTATTGGTCACATGGTTAGCAGATGTTATTGGTCACATGGTTAGCAGATGTTATTGGTCACATACACATGGTTAGCAGATGTTATTGGTCACATGCATTACATTTACATTTACAGTGGGGAGAACAAGTATTTGATACACTGCCGATTTTGAAGGTTTTCCTACTTACAAAGCATGTAGAGGTCTGTAATTTTTATCATAGGTACACTTCAACTGTGAGAGACGGAATCTAAAACAAAAATCCCAAAAATCACATTGTATGATTTTTAAGTAATTAATTTGCATTTTATTGCATGACATAAGTATTTGATCACCTACCAACCAGTAAGAATTCCGGCTCTCACAGACCTGTTAGTTTTTCTTTAAGAAGCCCTCCTGTTCTCCACTCATTACCTGTATTAACTGCACCTGTTTGAACTTGTTACCTGTATAAAAGACACCTGTACACACACTCAATCAAACAGACTCCAATCTCTCTACAATGGCCAAGACCAGAGAGCTGTGTAAGGACATCAGGGATAAAATTGTAGACCTGCACAAGGCTGGGATGGGCTACAGGACAATAGGCAAGCAGCTTGGTGAGAAGGCAACAACTGTTGGCGCAATTATTAGAAAATGGAAGAAGTTGAAGATGACGGTCAATCACCCTCGGTCTGGGGCTCCATGCAAGATCTCACCTCGTGGGGCATCAATGATCATGAGAAAGGTGAGGGATCAGCCCATAACTACACGGCAGGACCTGGTCAATGACCTGAAGAGAGCTGGGACCACAGTCTCAAAGAAAACCATTAGTAACACACTACACCGTCATGGATTGAAATCCTGCAGCGCATGCAAGGTCCCCCTGCTCAAGCCAGCGCATTTCCAGGCCCGTCTGAAGTTTGCCAATGACCATCTGGATGATCCAGAGGAGGAATGGGAGAAGGTCATGTGGTCTGATGAGACAAAAATAGAGCTTTTTGGTCTAAACTCCACTCGCCGTGTTTGGAGGAAGAAGAAGGTTGAGTACAACCCCAAGAACACCCTCCCAACCGTGAAGCATGGAGGTGGAAACATCATTCTTTGGGGATGCTTTTCTGCAAAGGGGACAGGACGACTGCACCATATTGAGGGGAGGATGGATGGGGCCATGTATCGCGAGATCTTGGCCAAAAACCTCCTTCCCTCAGTAAGAGCATTGAAGATGGGTCGTGGCTGGATCTTCCAGCATGACAACGACCCGAAACACACAGCCAGGGCAACTAAGGAGTGGCTCCGTAAGAAGCATCTCAAGGTCCTGGAGTGGCCTAGCCAGTCTCCAGACCTGAACCCAATAGAAAATCTTTGGAGGGAGCTGAAAGTCCGTATTGCCCAGCGACAGCCCCGAAACCTGAAGGATCTGGAGAAGGTCTGTATGGAGGAGTGGGCCAAAATCCCTGCTGCAGTGTGTGCAAACCTGGTCAATAACTACAGGAAACGTATGATCTTTGTAATTGCAAACAAAGGTTTCTGTACCAAATATTAAGTTCTGCTTTTCTGATGTATCAAATACTTATGTCATGCAATAAAATGCAAATTAATTACTTAAAAATCATACAATGTGATTTTCTGGATTTTTGTTTTAGATTCCGTCTCTCACAGTTGAAGTGTACCTATGATAAAAATGACAGACCTCTACATGCTTTGTAAGTTGGAAAACCTGCAAAATCGGCAGTGTATCAAATACTTGTTCTCCCCACTGTAAGTCATTTAGCAGACGCTCTTATCCAGAGCGACTTACAAATTGGAAAGTTCATACATATTCATCCTGGTCCCCCCGTGGGGAATGAACCCACAACCCTGGCGTTGCAAGCGCCATGCTCTACCAACTGAGCCACACGGGACCGCATGCAGATGTTAATGGTCACATGCACATGGTTAGCAGATGTTATTGGTCACATGGTTAGCAGATGTTAATGGTCACATACACATGGTTAGCAGATGTTATTGGTCACATGGTTAGCAGATGTTAATGGTCACATACACATGGTTAGCAGATGTTATTGGTCACGTACACATGGTTAGCAGATGGTATTGGTCACATACACATGGTTAGCAGATGTTATTGGTCACGTACACATGGTTAGCAGATGTTATTGGTCACATACACATGGTTAGCAGATGTTATTGGTCACATACACATGGTTAGCAGATGTTATTGGTCACATACACATGGTTAGCAGATGTTATTGGTCACATACACATGGTTAGCAGATGTTATTGGTCACATGCATTACATTTACATTTAAGTCATTTAGCAGACGCTCTTATCCAGAGCGACTTACAAATTGGAAAGTTTATACATATTCATCCTGGTCCCCCCGTGGGGAATGAACCCACAACCCTGGCGTTGCAAGCGTCATGCTCTACCAACTGAGCCACACGGGACCGCATGCAGATGTTATTGGTCACATGGTTAGCAGATGTTATTGGTCACATACACATGGTTAGCAGATGTTATTGGTCACATACACATGGTTAGCAGATGTTAATGGTCACATACACATGGTTAGCAGATGTTATTGGTCACATGGTCAGCAGATGTTATTGGTCACATACACATGGTTAGCAGATGTTATTGGTCACATACACATGGTTAGCAGATGTTAATGGTCACATACACATGGTTAACAGATGTTATTGGTCACATACACATGGTTAGCAGATGTTATTGGTCACATACACATGGTTAGCAGATGTTATTGGTCACATGGTCAGCAGATGTTATTGGTCACATACACATGGTTAGCAGATGTTATTGGTCACATACACATGGTTAGCAGATGTTAATGGTCACATACACATGGTTAGCAGATGTTATTGGTCACATACACATGGTTAGCAGATGTTATTGGTCACATACACATGGTTAGCAGATGTTATTGGTCATATACACATGGTTAGCAGATGTTATTGGTCACATACACATGGTTAGCAGATGTTATTGGTCACATGGTTAGCAGATGTTATTGGTCACATACACATGGTTAGCAGATGTTATTGGTCACATGGTTAGCAGATGTTATTGGTCACATACACATGGTTAGCAGATGTTATTGGTCACATACACATGGTTAGCAGATGTTATTGGTCACATGGTTAGCAGATGTTATTGGTCACATACACATGGTTAGCAGATGTTATTGGTCACATACACATGGTTAGCAGATGTTATTGGTCACATACACATGGTTAGCAGATGTTATTGGTCACATACACATGGTTAGCAGATGTTATTGGTCACATACACATGGTTAGCAGATGTTATTGGTCACATACACATGGTTAGCAGATGTTATTGGTCACATACACATGGTTAGCAGATGTTAATGGTCACATACACATGGTTAGCAGATGTTATTGGTCACATGGTTAGCAGATGTTATTGGTCACATACACATGGTTAGCAGATGTTATTGGTCACATACACATGGTTAGCAGATGTTATTGGTCACATACACATGGTTAGCAGATGTTAATGCGAGTGTAGCGAAATGCTTGTGCTTAGTTTCCTAAGAACGCGAAGCGAGGCGACCATCATTCATCTCCACATCTCCACTGCCACAGCAGTCTGTCGGTCAACCAATCAGATCGCCTATCTGCTGTCTTCTACCAATCAGATCGCCTATCTTCTGCTGCCTTGTCTGTGTCTAGTCAGTCTGTTGGTCTATCAACCAGACCTTCTATCTGCTGTCTTGTCTGTGTCGAGTCAGTCTGTCGGTCTACCAATCAGATCGCCTATCTGTTGTCTTCTACCAATCAGACCTTCTATCTGCTGTCTTCTACCAATCAGATCGCCTATCTTCTGCTGCCTTGTCTGTGTCTAGTCAGTCGGTCGGTCGGTCTACCAACCAGACCTTCTATCTGCTGTCTTGTCCCAACATTATGATTTCAAATGTAGGCGCCTGTTTTACACGATTGTTTAAGCGACATTATCTAATCTAACTGAATGTGTGATATTGTTGCTCTCAACCAAAAAAATCTATATTTTTCACACAAAAAAAGAAGTCCTGAATAAACATTGCTTTTTGTGAACACATTTTCTACAAAAAAATGTCTAGATGTATGTTCCAATTTTTTTGAAAATCTTTCCTTTTTAAAATTTTATTTGACGGTTTATAAGGATTTAGCCTGTGTTGTAATCCGTGTGTCAATAGTGACGAAGGTCTCGACTGTCAACAGCATGTTGTAATATTTGTCTTATGACTCTGTTATGAAGGCGTTTTTTGCAACTTACCAAACAGATAAAATAGTCTCTCAGCGGACTATAGTTATCAAACAGGTGTCATAATGAGCTCTTAGTGCTATACAAACATTATATACAATAGAAATAAAGGGTATTGGTTTCAAACGAAATAATTAAATTCAAGTGAAAAGTCCCCCCTTCTCATCTGTGGACCGTTCTGGAGTCAGCTCTAAATGAACCTCCCCTCATCTGTGGACCGTTCTGGAGTCAGCTCTAAGTGAACCCTCCCTCATCTGTGGACCGTTCTGGAGTCAGCTCTAAGTGAACCCCCCCCCTCATCTGTGGACCGTTCTGGAGTCAGCTCTAAATGAACCCCCCTCCCATCTGTGGACCGTTCTGGAGTCAGCTCTAAGTGAATTCCCCCCTCATCTGTGGACCGTTCTGGAGTCAGCTCTAAATGAACCCCCCTCTCATCTGTGGAACGTTCTGGAGTCAGCTCTAAGTGAACCCCCCCTCATCTGTGGACCGTTCTGGAGTCAGCTCTAAGTGAATTCCCCCCTCATCTGTGGACCGTTCTGGAGTCAGCTCTAAGTGAACCCCCCCTCATCTGTGGACCGTTCTGGAGTCAGCTCTAAGTGAAACCCCCCCTCATCTGTGGACCGTTCTGGAGTCAGCTCTAAGTGAACCCCCCCCATCTGTGGACCGTTCTGGAGTCAGCTCTAAGTGAAACCCCCCCCCATCTGTGGACCGTTCTGGAGTCAGCTCTAAGTGAACCCCCCCCCCATCTGTGGACCGTTCTGGAGTCAGCTCTAAGTGAACCCCCCTCATCTGTGGACCGTTCTGGAGTCAGCTCTAAGTGAACCCCCCTCCCATCTGTGGACCGTTCTGGAGTCAGCTCTAAGTGAAACCCCCCTCCCATCTGTGGACCGTTATGGAGTCAGCTCTAAGTGAAACCCCCCTCCCATCTGTGGACCGTTCTGGAGTCAGCTCTAAGTGAAACCCCCCCTCATCTGTGGACCGTTCTGGGGTCAGCTCTAAGTGAATCCCCCCCCCCCCATCTGTGGACCGTTCTGGAGTCAGCTCTAAGTGAACCCCCCTCATCTGTGGACCTTTCTGGAGTCAGCTCTAAGTGACCCCCCCCCCCCCCCTCATCTGTGGACCGTTCTGGAGTCAGCTCTAAGTGACCCCCCCCCCCTAATCTGTGGACCGTTCTGGAGTCAGCTCTAAGTTAAACCCCCCCCTCATCTGTGGACCGTTCTGGAGTCAGCTCTAAGTGAACCCCCCCCTCATCTGTGGACCGTTCTGGAGTCAGCTCTAAGTGAAACCCCCCTCCCATCTGTGGACCGTTCTGGAGTCAGCTCTAAGTGAAACCCCCCCCCCATCTGTGGACCGTTCTGGAGTCAGCTCTAAATGAACCTCCCCTCATCTGTGGACCGTTCTGGAATCAGCTCTAAATGAACCCCCCCTCTTCTGTGGACCGTTCTGGAGTCAGCTCTAAGTGAATCCCCCCCCCCATCTGTGGACCGTTCTGGAGTCAGCTCTAAGTGAATCCCCCCCCCCCATCTGTGGACCGTTCTGGAGTCAGCTCTAAATGAACCTCCCCTCATCTGTGGACCGTTCTGGAGTCAGCTCTAAGTGAACCCCCCCCTCATCTGTGGACCGTTCTGGAGTCAGCTCTAAGTGAAACCCCCCCCTCATCTGTGGACCGTTCTGGAGTCAGCTCTAAATGAACCTCCCCTCATCTGTGGACCGTTCTGGAGTCAGCTCTAAGTGAATCCCCCCCCCCCATCTGTGGACCGTTCTGGAGTCAGCTCTAAATGAACCTCCCCTCATCTGTGGACCGTTCTGGAGTCAGCTCTAAATGAACCCCCCCTCATCTGTGGACCGTTCTGGAGTCAGCTCTAAATGAACCTCCCCCTCATCTGTGGACCGTTCTGGAGTCAGCTCTAAGTGAATTCCCCCCTCATCTGTGGACCGTTCTGGAGTCAGCTCTAAGTGAACCCCCCTCCCATCTTTGTACCGTTCTGGAGTCAGCTCTAAGTGAAACCCCCTCCCATCTGTGGACCGTTCTGGAGTCAGCTCTAAGTGAACCCCCCCCTCATCTGTGGACCGTTCTGGAGTCAGCTCTAAGTTAATTCTGTTATTTTTCTACTACCACGAAACTGTTCCGCGTGACCACGTGCTTTGATCATTTCCATTTGATGTAAATATGTAAGCTGTTCTCGCCTATCGCCTTACGTCGGACCTCTATCGCAATGTCTATTTGTCAGATATTGTACCGAAAAGCACAAATCGGAGAGCCCAGTTTGTTTATACCCGCCCTCTCAGACACGTTGCCGTAGGAGAGGCTGCACGGGGTGTACGCCACTACATCACGACATTCACCGCATCCCTACAACGACCTGGGGGGGAGAGAGCCCAGCCGTGAGCGGAGTGTCCTGAAGTCACCGCTCATAGGAGACGAAGGGGAAGCCACTATAGTCACTTCTTCTGGTAAGTAAGTACGCTATGAGATCGTTTCTGTCACGGGAGATGCATGAGCGCACTGGCGCTGACATAAGCGACGAGGCTGGGACTGATCTCTAAGAAAACACACGTGTTGTACTAGCCCAGTACAAGAGTTTGTGTGATAACGTGGTAGTCTTACGTTTGATCCATTTGCTTCGGACTAGAACAAGCTTTCATTGTACAGTTGTTTCTCACCTATCTTCTAGGAGAGGTTCTGGAACGAAGGTACGAGGTGAGAACGTTATTTAGCCATATGATGACGCGTTCAGGGGTTGTGGTCAGAAGGAATTGATACATAGTATCGGGTCGGGTGGCTACAATTGTTTCATTCATGCTGGTTACATTGTAGCAATGAGCTTTTCGTAAGCAATGTTTCTAGATCAAACCGCGGTTGTCTTTGTCTATCAATGTGTAACAGACTATTACCGTGTATTAAGTCTAAATCATTTTAACTGCTCTAAATACAAATTCCAAATATAATTGGAATATAATTAGATGTTTAGGTTGTGTGTCTCTTTTTTGTCGGTGTCCGGTGCTTATTAATGTACATGTGAATCGGCAAGTTAAAAAACTATCTCCTGTGTGTCGGCTGTGTTCGGCTTTTCGTTATTACGTAATGTTAGACAGTGACCCTTTTCGGATAGAGTTCGTCGATACACTTTGTACAGACAGGCCACGCTGTATGTAAAGAATATATTCTATAGTTTCAACGTATTGAGTTGATATCGATGGATCTGTCCCTAGCAGTAGCCTAGGCATTGTTTTATCTTGATATTCAAGGATAACTCCCATTGGTTTATCCAATTGTAACATTGTAGCGTAGGGACAAGTCGATACGTATCTGTGTTACACCAGTGAAGGCATTTCACCTTAGCCATGTGTACAATCCTTTTAAATTAAAAGGACTCTCAACTTCCGTTGACGGCCTCAACACATTATACACTAGCATTTACAAAAATAATTACGCCTTCATAACAATTTTATAACACGTGATTTTATAGAGATGAATTTGTTCAAAATGCTCCAGCCAGTATACGAATCTGTTATACGAAAACCATTCTAACCTGGATAACCACCAGTGGTGTAATATATTTAATATATAATATATGTATCTGTCTGTTAGAGTTGGTCCCTCCAAGGACATGGATTCTGAATGTATCTGGCTCTGAAATGTAGGTTTTAGGAGAAATGTAGGAACAAATGTAGAAGGACATGCATGTGTTTTCGTTATCGCAGAGAGAGAGAGAGAGAGAGAGAGAGAACAGTAAACATCTTACATAATAACCTGTTAGAATGATATAATAAAGTGCCCTGTGTAATGATTTGGAAAGCTTGTGTCCCATAAAGTCATATAACTAGCCTAATTTGTGTACTGGCTACCTAACCTTTAATTGAATGGCATAACGCATGTTAAAGACGTGGAAGCTGGTGGTTTACTATATGAATCACAGGACCGCTTTTCCAGAGCCAGAGGAAACCTAGTCTTGGACTAAAAATGCACTTTCAATTGAGATTCATCATTTGACAATTAGAGATTCATTTTTTCCCTGAAAATTTACCAAGTTTCTATACTGGGAATAATTTATATTTATCCCGAGAGTCCCGGGAAATACGGCAACAACAAAATAAAATCGGAAGTGCTTATTTAAAGGGTTTAAAACCAAGATATGGTCACTATGCCAGCGGTTTCTCCCGAAATAAGATTGTTGCTGCGCCACATTGCCAGTTTGATTGCGCCACTTTGTAAAGATTTCACAGCAAGTGAAACTGATATTTAGTGTTGGAGTAACTTTCATTGCCAATGATATCGTTGTGACTTGCGAAACAGGCCGTTCATAAATTTCCCGAGCGTTTTTAACAAGTTCCTCAATTGATTCAACGCATTTCAGCAGTAGGCCTTAAGGCTGTCACCGCGCGCACCCCGGGTATGCTACCGCTGTCGAATCATACACACCTTGTAATGGCAATCAAACACACGTCAAATGACCAAAGTTGCTAAAACTAGCTAGATAAACTTCAACGAGTTACAGAATATCTCCTATTTGGCTAAATCGAGTTGATGATTATACAGAGAGGCCTACAGATCAGCTCACGAATAACGGGAGGTGAAGAGAGGACTTTTTTGTTTTATTTTAATATCAACGTATCTTTAACAGGGACCAACTATGTAACAAAGAATAAATACATCTATATCTACCAGACAGCTCCTCTCATAGTGTTTGTTGATCCCATATTCTATACCCGAAGCTGTCATATGGACACCAAGCAAATACGTACAGCGCAGAGACGTGGGTTAAATGTTATAGGGCTATTTTGACATGCGTAAGCGAGACGTGCTTTGATAACGTAACCTGTAGATAACAGAATACAGTTAGGAATTTTCATGCGAGACAGGAGTCTATCACGTCCGTCAAAAGAAGTAGACCAAAGCGCAGCGTGGTTAACGTACATATTCCTTTTATTTAGAATGACGCCGACAAAAACAATAAACAATACAAAAACAACCGTGATGCTTAAGGGCAATGTGCCACAAACAAAGTTACCTTCCAACACTGAAAGGAGGGATAAAGGGCTACCTAAGTTTGGTTCCCAATCAGAGACAACGATAAACAACTGTCCCTGATTGAGAACCATACCCGGGCCAAAACACAGAAATACAAAATCATAGAAAAACAAAAACATAGAATGCCCACCCCGAATCACACCCTGACCAAACCCAAAATAGAGACATAAAAAGTCTCTCTAAGGTCAGGGCGTGACAGGAGTCAGGATTTTGGTTGTTTTCAGTGGGTTGGGAAGATAGGAAAATAGCCCCGGCTCTATATACAAGGCTACCGGCTCTATATACAAGGCTACTGGCTCTATATACAAGGCTACCGGCTCTATATACAAGGCTACCAGCTCTATATACAAGGCTACCGGCTCTATATACAAGGCTACCGGCTCTATATACAAGGCTACCGGCTCTATATACAAGGCTACCGGCTCTATATACAAGGCTACCGGCTCTATATACAAGGCTACCGGCTCTATACACAAGGCTACCGGCTCTATACACAAGACTACCGGCTCTATACACAAGGCTACCGGCTCTATACACAAAGCTACCGGCTCTATACACAAGGCTACCGGCTCTATACACAAGGCTACCGGCTCTATACACAAGGCTACCGGCTCTATACACAAGGCTACCGGCTCTATACACAAGGCTACCGGCTCTATACACAAGGCTACCGGCTCTATACACAAGGCTACCGGCTCTATACACAAGGCTACCGGCTCTATACACAAGGCTACCGGCTCTATATACAAGGCTACCGGCTCTATATACAAGGCTACCGGCTCTATATACAAGGCTACCGGCTCTATATACAAGGCTACCGGCTCTATATACAAGGCTACCGGCTCTATATACAAGGCTACCGGCTCTATATACAAGGCTACCGGCTCTATACACAAGGCTACCGGCTCTATATACAAGGCTACCGGCTCTATATACAAGGCTACCGGCTCTATACACAAGGCTACCGGCTCTATACACAAGGCTACCGGCTCTATACACAAGGCTACCGGCTCTATATACAAGGCTCCCGCGAGTCAATAGATCAATCATACTCTGGATTTAGGCTACATTGTTGCATGCTGAATGTTTCTGATCAGTGATCGACGAGCAAACGAATACATGAGCTACCACTTCCACTGTGTCCAGCCAGAGATCAATTAAACAAATATACAGATTCAATGAAACAAAATCACATCGATTGATTATCAGACACGTCACAGGCTTTTTGATCGGGAGTAGTTGGAGCAGGCTGAAGAGCAACATCCCCTGGTATAACATGCTAGTACAACGTGCTGATCAGCTAATAAAGGAACATACTAGACTAAACGTGATCATTAGCACTCACCTCAATTTAGATAAAATGTCACCTGCCTAATTGTTACCGAATACCAAAAAAGGAGATACAATGAAAACCAAACTCAGACATTGAAGGATTTATCTAGACAGACCTCAAAGCAGTGTTCATGACACAAATGGTTCACACCCCTCTTGTTGGCGGAGAAAATTCTGCAGGTTTAAATCTTATTTCTTACAATTGTACACATGTTGTCATATGGGATGCAAGGAAAATGTTGCCGTTTTAAAGCACATTTTCTTTCAATTCTATACACTTAGCCAAATGTAATGTGTATTGATGTGATATATGAGTGACGTAAAAAATACAACACTATTTACGGGTTAAAAAAAGTAAGTAAAAAGACTGACATGGGCTGATTCATCTGGACATTCCCGACTAGGTATAAATATCTCTCTAATGTGTACAATAACTAACATGACAAGAGGAGCTGATGATGTAACACCCAGTTTAGAAATGTCACCTTGTACATTCTACTATTATAACGTTCAATAGTAAGTTTAAAGCTGGACTGAGTTCCTTAAAAAAATATATATATAATTTAGGAAACTCGCACCCCTAGTTTATTTTGAACCCTTAAATTAAACGAATTACAAAGTGTTTCTCTCTTGCCCATGAACTAGGTTTTCTACATTATACACTGTGTTGCAGGTGCATAATAATGTACTGTACATTGTGTTGCAGGTGTGTGATAATAATGTATTGTATATTGTGTTGCAGGTGCATGATAATGTACTGTATACTGTGTTGCAGGTGTGTGATAATGTACTGTACATTGTGTTGCAGGTGTGTGATAATGTACTGTACATTGTGTTGCAGGTGTGTGATAATGTACTGTACATTGTGTTGCAGGTGTGTGATAATGTATTGTACATTGTGTTGCAGGTGTGTGATAATGTACTGTACATTGTGTTGCAGGTGCATGATAATGTATTGTACATTGTGTTGCAGGTGTGTGATAATGTACTGTACATTGTGTTGCAGGTGCGTGATAATGTACTGTACATTGTGTTGCAGGTGTGTGATAATGTACTGTACATTGTGTTGCAGGTGTGTGATAATGTACAGTACATTGTGTTGCAGGTGTGTGATAATGTACTGTACATTGTGTTGCAGGTGCGTGATGATGTACAGTATATTGTGTTGCAGGTGCATGATAATGTACTGTACATTGTGTTGCAGGTGTGTGATAATGTACTGTACATTGTGTTGCAGGTGTGTGATAATGTACTGTATATTGTGTTGCAGGTACATGATAATGTACTGTATATTGTGTTGCAGGTGCATGATAATGTACTGTATACTGTGTTGCAGGTGTGTGATGATGTACTGTACATTGTGTTGCAGGTGCATGATAATGTACTGTATACTGTGTTGCAGGTGTGTGATAATGTACTGTACATTGTGTTGCAGGTGTGTGATAATAATGTACAGTATATTGTGTTGCAGGTGTGTGATAATAATGTACAGTATATTGTGTTGCAGGTGTGTGATAATAATGTACAGTACATTGTGTTGCAGGTGTGTGATAATAATGTACTGTATATTGTGTTGCAGGTACATGATAATGTACTGTATATTGTGTTGCAGCTGCATGATAATGTACTGTATACTGTGTTGCAGGTGTGTGATGATGTACAGTATATTTTGTTGCAGGTGTGCATGATAATGTACAGTACATTGTGTTGCAGGTGTGTGATAATAATGTACTGTACATTGTGTTGCAGGTGTGTGATAATACTGTACTGTACATTGTGTTGCAGGTGCATGATAATGTACAGTATATTTTGTTGCAGGTGTGTGATAATCATGAACTGTATATTGTACGTTGCAGGTGTGTGATAATACTGTTCTGTACATTGTGTTGCAGGTGTGTGATGCTCTCTAGTGGATGAGAGCCCGTAGCCCTGCTATACGTTGGAGGATGTCTGCGTCTGACTCCGATTACTCAATAGACTACCTGGCCAGCGACAGTGAGGATAATGACAACGACAGTGAGGATAATGACAACGACAGTGGCGTGGGACTGAGCCCCGACGGACACACAGTCGACAGTGCCAGGACGGCACCTTCGTCCTCCTTACCCCCACCTCATCATCATCATCATCATCATCATTAAGGGACTCTCCCAGTAACACCGACTGTGGTTCTTCGAAGGACGGGATCTCTAGGCTAAACAGGAATTCCAGCCATGAGGACCCCCATAGGCTGAGCAGTGACACGGGAGATTTCGGGGACTCTGGCCTCAGTAGGGATGGGGACAGTGATAATTCCAACGATGTTGACCCTCGACTGAGCAGCAGGGACAGAGATTCTAGTTGTGGTGGCACCCCTCCAGCCACCTACGAGGGGGGCCGCTGCCCCAGTGAGACCCAGGGATATAGCTGGCCCACTGAGGCCAGTGAGACGCAGGAATATAGTCCTACTGTATATGGCCAGCAGCAGCAGAGACTGTCATGTAGCCCGACGTCCTCGTCTCAAGCCTGGGATCGAAGCAGTGGACAGAGTGGCACTGAGAAGCCTGGGCAGGGCAGGACGAGGGCACACGGCCATGGATGGCACCCAGGAGACCAGTATGAAGGCTGTAGGAACAGAGACACACCGAAACCTGGGGAGCCTGAGAAGGATCAGCTGTTTGACCAGAAGGTGAAGGGTCACCACATACAGTAGATCCTATAAATTCTAGATGTCATTCTAGAGGGTCGCCCTGCTTATAAGACCCGTTATAAGACATGGGTCACACAGCCTAAATGCCACCCGATTCCCTGGACAGTGCACTACACCCTATTGGTCCTGGTCAAAAGTAGTGTACTAGTGCACTGCACCCTTACTACTACTACTATGGGCGCTCAAAACAAAACAAAGAGCACTATGACTGGAACAGGGTGATAATGTGTAGCTTTAAGTAGAGAATACTAGTTGCTAATGCTAACCCCCCAGTATTCATGTTATATAGCTAGAGAATACTAGTTGCTAATGCTAACCCCCAGTACTCATGTTATATAGCTAGAGAATACTAGTTGCTAATGCTAACCCCCAGTATTCATGTTCTATAGCTAGAGAACACTAGTTGCTAATGCTAACCCCCAGTATTCATGTTATATAGCTATAGAATACTAGTTGCTAACCCCCAGTACTCATGTTATATAGCTAGAGAATACTAGTTGCTAATGCTAACCCCCAGTATTCATGTTATATAGCTAGAGAATACTAGTTGCTAATGCTAACCCCCCAGTATTCATGTTATATAGCTAGAGAATACTAGTTGCTAATGCTAACCCCCAGTATTCATGTTATATAGCTAGAGAATACTAGTTGCTAATGCTAACCCCCCAGTATTCATGTTATATAGCTAGAGAATACTAGTTGCTAATGCTAACCCCCAGTATTCATGTTATATAGCTAGAGAATACTAGTTGCTAATGCTAACCCCCAGTATTCATGTTATATAGCTAGAGATTACTAGTTGCTAATGCTAACCCCCCAGTATTCATGTTATATAGCTAGAGAATACTAGTTGCTAATGCTAACCCCCCAGTACTCATGTTATATAGCTAGAGAATACTAGTTGCTAATGCTAACCCCCAGTATTCATGTTATATAGCTAGAGAATACTAGTTGCTAATGCTAACCCCCAGTATTCATGTTATATAGCTAGAGATTACTAGTTGCTAATGCTAACCCCCCAGTATTCATGTTATATAGCTAGAGAATACTATTTGCTAATGCTAACCCCCCAGTATTCATGTTATATAGCTAGAGAATACTGGTTGCTTAATGCTAACCCCCCAGTATTCATGTTATATAGCTAGAGAATACTAGTTGCTAATGCTAACCCCCCAGTATTCATGTTATATAGCTAGAGAATACTAGTTGCTAATGCTAACCCCCAGTGTTCATGTTATATAGCTAGAGAATACTAGTTGCTAATGCTAACCCCCAGTATTCATGTTATATAGCTAGAGAATACTAGTTGCTAATGCTAACCCCCAGTGTTCATGTTATATAGCTAGAGAATACTAGTTGCTAATGCTAACCCCCAGTATTCATGTTATATAGCTAGAGAATACTAGTTGCTAACCCCCAGTACTCATGTTATATAGCTAGAGAATACTAGTTGCTAATGCTAACCCCCAGTATTCATGTTATATAGCTAGAGAATACTAGTTGCTAATGCTAACCCCCCAGTATTCATGTTATATAGCTAGAGAATACTAGTTGCTAATGCTAACCCCCCAGTACTCATGTTATATAGCTAGAGAATACTAGTTGCTAATGCTAACCCCCAGTATTCATGTTATATAGCTAGAGAATACTAGTTGCTAATGCTAACCCCTCAGTATTCATGTTATATAGCTAGAGAATACTAGTTGCTAATGCTAGCCCCCAGTATTCATGTTATATAGCTAGAGAATACTAGTTGCTAACCCCCAGTACTCATGTTATATAGCTAGAGAATACTAGTTGCTAATGCTAACCCCCAGTGTTCATGTTATATAGCTAGAGAATACTAGTTGCTAATGCTAACCCCCAGTATTCATGTTATATAGCTAGAGAATACTAGTTGCTAACCCCCAGTACTCATGTTATATAGCTAGAGAATACTAGTTGCTAATGCTAACCCCCAGTATTCATGTTATATAGCTAGAGAATACTAGTTGCTAATGCTAACCCCCAGTATTCATGTTATATAGAGAATACTAGTTGCTAATGCTAACCCCCAGTATTCATGTTATATAGAGAATACTAGCTGCTAATGCTAACCCATCACTGTGTATGTTTTTGTTTTATTCCATTACCTTATTTTCTGAATAACTGTCATATGTAAATATTGTGTTGTTCCTGGAAGCTGTTGCCGTAGTGATAACCAAAAGATACCTGTGTTGTCCTCAGTGTATGGAGCTCCAGCGTTACCTCCATCCCCTGTCTTCCATCCTGAGAGGCCTGCGCTCTGGGAGGTACTCAGAACGTGAGTGAGTCGTCTAATCTCCAAGAACTAATCCCTCCCCGTACTATACCCTACACACACACACACACACACACACACACACACACACACACACACACACACACACACACACACACACACACACACACACACACACACAGCTTTTCTGAATGGTGTGTGTGTGTGTGGTGCGTCACTACAGATCACTACTATAGATAGCCGGAGGCTCATCAGTCATGCTGACTAGGCTGCTGCTGCAGATCGACCGAACAGAAAACATGTTGTTGTCATGCCCTCATGTGTTATTCATACGAGTCCCGTTGTTTCTTCCACTTATAGGCTAAGAGCCACTTTACATACTTGGTAACTTGGCATAAACACATTACAACCATGTTGCTTCAAGATAGCAGCCTTCATTTACGGTACAATTCAGTAAAGCTATTCTGTCTAAGCTATTCTGTTTTACAGGAGTACATCAGTATAAGGAAGGAATTAAATGTAGTTTAGTTTCTAAGATACACAGTACAATTGTTAAATTACAAAGCAGCAGCAGCGGAAGCATAAGGAGGAAGGATCAAAGCATAGAACAGAGACAGGGATCTGATCTCCAGTCCCTTTAACCTGAGAGAAAGAGACACACAGACAGAGAGAGAGACAGAGAGAAAGAGACACACAGACAGAGGTAGAGAGAGAGACAGAGAGAAAGAGAGAGAGAGACAGGGGTAGAGAGAGCGAGAGAGAGAGGTAGAGAGAGAGAGACAGAGATAGAGAGAGAGAGACAGAGAGAGGTAGAGAGAGACAGAGAGAGAGGTAGAGAGAGAGGTAGAGAGAGAGACAGAGAGAGAGAATGAGAGACAGAGAGAGGTAGAGAGAGAGATGTGTATGTGTATCTGTATGTGTAATGTTTACTGTTAATTTTTATTGTTTATTTCACTTTTGTATATTATCTACCTCACTTGCTTTGGCAATGTTAACACATGTTTCCCATGCCAATAAAGCCCCTTGAATTGAATTGAATTGAGAGAGAGACAGAGAGAGAGACAGAGAGAGACCAAAATAATGGTGTTCCAAAAAAGGTCCAGTTACCAGGACCACAAATACAAATTCCATCTAGACACCATTGCCCTAGAGCACACAAAAAACTATACATACCTCGGCCTAAACATCAGCGCCACATCTGATCTATGCCATCAAAAGGAACATAAAATTCAACATACCAATTAGAATCTGGCTAAAAATACTTGAATCAGTCATAGAGCCCAATGCCCTTTATGGTTGTGAGGTCTGGGGTCCGCTCACCAACCAAGATTTCACAAAATGGGACAAACACCAAATTGAGACTCATCATGCAGAATTCTGTAAAAATATCCTCTGTGTACAACGTAGAACACCCAATAATGCATACAGAGCAGAATTAGGCCGTTATCCGCTAATTATCAAAATCCAGAAAAGAGCCGTTAAATTTTACAACCACCTAAAAGGAAGCGATTCCCAAACCTTCCATAACAAAGCCATAACAAAGCCATCACCTACAGAGAGATGAACCTGGAGAAGAGTCCCCTAAGCAAGCTGGTCCTGGGGTTCTGTTCACAAACACAAACACACCCCACAGAACCACAGGACAGCAACACAATTAGACCTGACCAAATCATGAGAAAACAAAAATATTATTACTTGACTTATTCAAAAGAATTAACAAAACAAAACCAGAGCAAACTAGAATGCTATTTGGCCCTAAAAGGAGAGTACACAGTGGCAAAATACCTGACCACTGTGACTGACCCAAACTTAAGGAAAGCTTTGACTATGTACAGACTCAGTGAGCATAGCCTTGCTATTGAGAAAGGCCGCCGTAGGCAGACCTGGCTCTTAAGAGAAGACAGGCTATGTGCACACTGCCCACAAAATTAGGTGGAAACTGAGCTGCACTTCCTAACCTCCTGCCCAATGTATGACCATATTAGAGACACATATTTCCCTCAGTTTACACAGATCCACAAAGAACTTGAAAACAAACCCGATTTTGATAAACTCCCATATCTACTGGGTGAAATACCACAGTGTGCCATCACAGCAGCAAGATTTGTGACCTGTTGCCACAAGAAAAGGTCAACCAGTGAAGAACAAACACCATTGTAAATACAACCCATATTTGTGCTTATTTATTTTCCCTTGTGTACTTTAACCATTTGTACATCGTTACAACACTGTATATAGACATAATATGACATTTGAAATGTCTTTATTCTTTTGGACGTTTTGTGAGTGTAATGTTAACTGTTCATTTTTATTTTTTTATTTCACTTTTGTATATTATCTACCTCACTTGTTTTGGCAAAGTTAACATATGTTTCCCATGCCAATAAAGCCCCTTGAATTGAATTGAATTGAGAGAGAGAGAGAGAGAGGTAGGGAGGGAGAGAGGTAGAGAGGTAGAGAGAGAGAGATGTATCGAGAGAGAGAGAGAGAGAGGTAGGGAGGGAGAGAGAGAGAGGTGTAGTGAGAGAGAGAGAGAGGTAGGGAGGGAGAGAGGTAGAGAGGTAGAGAGAGAGAGATGTATAGAGGTAGAGAGAGGTGTAGGGAGAGAGAGAGAGAGGTAGGGAGGGAGAGAGAGAGAGGTGTAGTGAGAGAGAGAGAGAGGTAGGGAGGGAGAGAGGTAGAGAGGTAGAGAGAGAGAGATGTATAGAGGTAGAGAGAGGTGTAGTGAGAGAGAGAGAGAGGTAGGGAGGGAGAGAGAGAGAGGTGTAGTGAGAGAGAGAGAGAGAGAGAGAGGTAGGGAGGGAGAGAGGTAGAGAGGTAGAGAGAGAGAGATGTATAGAGGTAGAGAGAGGTGTAGTGAGAGAGAGAGAGAGGTAGGGAGGGAGAGAGAGAGAGGTGTAGTGAGAGAGAGAGAGAGAGAGGTAGGGAGGGAGAGAGGTAGAGAGATAAAAGGCTTGATCAGACACAGGAAGACTGTTGCCACCCACTATTACCCAGATATGCTGTACCCAGTGGCTACAGAGTGTCTGTTGTAGAGCTGCGTGGGCCAGGTTTGGTAGATATTGTAGAGCTACAGAGTGTCTGTTGTAGAGCTGCGTGGGCCAGGTTTGGTAGATATTGTAGAGCTACAGAGTGTCTGTTGTAGAGCTGCGTGGGCCAGGTTCGGTAGATATTGTAGAGCTACAGAGTGTCTGTTGTAGAGCTGCGTGGGCCAGGTTTGGTAGATATTGTAGAGCTACAGAGTGTCTGTTGTAGAGCTGCGTGGGCCAGGTTGGGTAGATATTGTAGAGCTACAGAGTGTCTGTTGTAGAGCTGCGTGGGCCAGGTTTGGTAGATATTGTAGAGCTACAGAGTGTCTGTTGTAGAGCTGCGTGGGCCAGGTTTGGTAGATATTGTAGAGCTACAGAGTGTCTGTTGTAGAGCTGCGTGGGCCAGGTTTGGTAGATATTGTAGAGCTACAGAGTGTCTGTTGTAGAGCTGCGTGGGCCAGGTTTGGTAGATATTGTAGAGCTACAGAGTGTCTGTTGTAGAGCTGCGTGGGCCAGGTTTGGTAGATATTGTAGAGCTACAGAGTGTCTGTTGTAGAGCTGCGTGGGCCAGGTTCGGTAGAT
Organism: Salvelinus alpinus; assembly: GCF_045679555.1. NCBI lineage: Eukaryota > Metazoa > Chordata > Actinopteri > Salmoniformes > Salmonidae > Salvelinus > Salvelinus alpinus. The sequence continues at coordinate 226,068 of NW_027255983.1, forward strand.
ATTGTAGAGCTACAGAGTGTCTGTTGTAGAGCTGCGTGGGCCAGGTTTGGTAGATATTGTTAGTGGTTCAGATGAGGAGCTGGCGTCACAGTTACACCAGGGTTTCTCAACCTCTTTTTTGAACCAAGGACTGATATTTTAAATAGGTAACTGACAAAACCAACAGTTCTTTAAGAACTGAGTTGGAACAGACTCACTGTCTGTCTCTTTTCCTTATCGCTTTACTTCTAAATAGGTAACTGACAAAACCAACAGTTCTTTCAAGCTCATATTCTCTCTCTTGTGGCCTCGCTCATGATAACTGTTCCCTGTCTGTCCGTCTGTCCGTCTGTCTCCCAGGTCTTAGCAGTTTCCAGGAGAGCGTTGCTATGGACCGGATCCAGAGAATAATGGGAGTCCTCCAGAACCCAAACATGGGGTAAATATCCCCTCTCCTCCTCTCTCCGTCTCTGTCCCCAACTCTCACCACACGGAACAATAACTAGAGGCCGGAGTTTACAGCCAGACCACATTAGTTCTGTTCTACTGTCTGTCCTCCTCTCCCTCCCTGCAGTAGTTCCTGTCTGTCCTCCTCTCCCTCCCTGCAGTAGTTCCTGTCTGTCCTCCTCTCCCTCCCTGCAGTAGTTCCTGTCTGTCCTCCTCTCCCTCCCTGCAGTAGTTCCTGTCTGTCCTCCTCTCCCTCCCTGCAGTAGTTCCTGTCTGTTCTCATCTCCCTCCCTACAGTAGTTCCTGTCTGTCCTCCTCTCCCTCCCTGCAGTAGTTCCTGTCTGTTCTCATCTCCCTCCCTACAGTAGTTCCTGTCTGTCCTCCTCTCCCTCCCTGCAGTAGTTCCTGTCTGTTCTCCTCTCCCTCCCTGCAGTAGTTCCTGTCTGTTCTCATCTCCCTCCCTGCAGAAGTTCCTGTCTGTCCTCCTCTCCCTCCCTGCAGTAGTTCCTGTCTGTCCTCCTCTCCTTCCCTGCAGTAGTTCCTGTCTGTTCTCATCTCCCTCCCTACAGTAGTTCCTGTCTGTCCTCCTCTCCCTCCCTGCAGTAGTTCCTGTCTGTTCTCATCTCCCTCCCTACAGTAGTTCCTGTCTGTCCTCCTCTCCCTCCCTGCAGTAGTTCCTGTCTGTTCTCATCTCCCTCCCTACAGTAGTTCCTGTCTGTCCTCCTCTCCCTCCCTGCAGTAGTTCCTGTCTGTTCTCCTCTCCCTCCCTACAGTAGTTCCTGTCTGTTCTCCTCTCCCTCCCTACAGTAGTACCTGTCTGTTCTCCTCTCCCTCCCTGCAGTAGTTCCTGTCTGTTCTCCTCTCCCTCCCTGCAGTAGTTCCTGTCTGTTCTCCTCTCCCTCCCTGCAGTAGTTCCTGTCTGTTCTCCTCTCCCTCCCTGCAGTAGTACCTGTCTGTTCTCCTCTCCCTCCCTGCAGTAGTTCCTGTCTGTCCTCCTCTCCCTCCCTGCAGTAGTTCCTGTCTGTCCTCCTCTCCCTCCCTGCAGTAGTACCTGTCTGTTCTCCTCTCCCTCCCTGCAGTAGTTCCTGTCTATTCTCATCTCCCTCCCTGCAGTAGTTCCTGTCTGTCCTCCTCTCCCTCCCTGCAGTAGTTCCTGTCTGTTCTCCTCTCCCTCCCTGCAGTAGTTCCTGTCTCTCCTCCTCTCCCTCCCTGCAGTAGTTCCTGTCTGTCCTCCTCTCCCTCCCTACAGTAGTTCCTGTCTGTTCTCCTCTCCCTCCCTACAGTAGTTCCTGTCTGTTCTCTGGTACCTGTGGTGGAGTCACCATGAACTATTAACACACATGATGCTAATGAGACTTTAACCCACTGTTATGTGGACAGGGGTGTAATCTGTATGTGAGGCTAACGGGACTTTAACCCACTGTTATGTGGACAGGGGTGTAATCTGTATGTGAGGCTAACGGGACTTTAACCCACTGTTATGTGGACAGGTGTGTAATCTGTATGTGAGGCTAACGGGACTTTAACCCACTGTTATGTGGACAGGGGTGTAATCTGTATGGGATGCTAACGGGACTTTAACCCACTGTTATGTGGACAGGGGTGTAATCTGTATGTGATGCTAACGGGACTTTAACCCACTGCTATGTGGACAGGGGTGTAATCTGTATGGGATGCTAACGGGACTTTAACCCACTGTTATGTGGACAGGGGTGTAATCTGTATGTGAGGCTAACGGGACTTTAACCCACTGTTATGTGGACAGGGGTGTAATCTGTATGGGATGCTAACGGGACTTTAACCCACTGTTATGTGGACAGGGGTGTAATCTGTATGTGAGGCTAACGGGACTTTAACCCACTGTTATGTGGACAGGGGTGTAATCTGTATGGGATGCTAACGGGACTTTAACCCACTGTTATGTGGACAGGGGTGTAATCTGTATGTGAGGCTAACGGGACTTTAACCCACTGTTATGTGGACAGGGGTGTAATCTGTATGTGATGCTAACGGGACTTTAACCCACTGTTATGTGGACAGGGGTGTAATCTGTATGGGATGCTAACGGGACTTTAACCCACTGTTATGTGGACAGGGGTGTAATCTGTATGTGAGGCTAACGGGACTTTAACCCACTGTTATGTGGACAGGGGTGTAATCTGTATGTGAGGCTAACGGGACTTTAACCCACTGTTATGTGGACAGGGGTGTAATCTGTATGTGAGGCTAATGGGACTTTAACCCACTGTTATGTGGACAGGGGTGTAATCTGTATGTGAGGCTAACGGGACTTTAACCCACTGTTATGTGGACAGGGGTGTAATCTGTATGTGAGGCTAACGGGACTTTAACCCACTGTTATGTGGACAGGGGTGTAATCTGTATGTGAGGCTAATGGGACTTTAACCCACTGTTATGTGGGCAGGGGTGTAATCTGTATGTGAGGCTAACGGGACTTTAACCCACTGTTATGTGGACAGGGGTGTAATCTGTATGTGAGGCTAACGGGACTTTAACCCACTGTTATGTGGACAGGGGTGTAATCTGTATGTGAGGCTAATGGGACTTTAACCCACTGTTATGTGGACAGGGGTGTAATCTGTATGTGAGGCTAACGGGACTTTAACCCACTGTTATGTGGACAGGGGTGTAATCTGTATGTGAGGCTAACGGGACTTTAACCCACTGTTATGTGGACAGGGGTGTAATCTGTATGTGATGCTAACGGGACTTTAACCCACTGTTATGTGGACAGGGGTGTAATCTGTATGTGATGCTAACGGGACTTTAACCCACTGTTATGTGGACAGGGGTGTAATCTGTATGTGAGGCTAACGGGACTTTAACCCACTGTTATGTGGACAGGGGTGTAATCTGTATGTGATGCTAACGGGACTTTAACCCACTGTTATGTGGGCAGGGGTGTAATCTGTATGTGATGCTAACGGGACTTTAACCCACTGTTATGTGGACAGGGGTGTAATCTGTATGTGATGCTAACGGGACTTTAACCCACTGTTATGTGGACAGGGGTGTAATCTGTATGGGATGCTAACGGGACTTTAACCCACTGTTATGTGGGCAGGGGTGTAATCTGTATGTGATGCTAACGGGACTTTAACCCACTGTTATGTGGGCAGGGGTGTAATCTGTATGTGATGCTAACGGGACTTTAACCCACTGTTATGTGGGCAGGGGTGTAATCTGTATGTGATGCTAACGGGACTTTAACCCACTGTTATGTGGACAGGGGTGTAATCTGTATGTGTGTGAGGAGGAATCAGACCACATGTAGACAGGGGTGTACTCTGTATGTGATGCTAACGGGACTTTAGTCCACTGCTATGTGGACAGGGGTGTAATCTGTATGTGATGCTAACGGGACTTTAACCCACTGTTATGTGGACAGGGGTGTAATCTGTATGGGATGCTAACGGGACTTTAACCCACTGTTATGTGGACAGGGGTGTAATCTGTATGTGATGCTAACGGGACTTTAACCCACTGTTATGTGGACAGGGGTGTAATCTGTATGTGATGCTAACGGGACTTTAACCCACTGTTATGTGGACAGGGGTGTAATCTGTATGTGATGCTAACGGGACTTTAACCCACTGTTATGTGGACAGGGGTGTAATCTGTATGGGATGCTAACGGGACTTTAACCCACTGTTATGTGGACAGGGGTGTAATCTGTATGTGATGCTAACGGGACTTTAACCCACTGTTATGTGGACAGGGGTGTAATCTGTATGTGTGTGAGGAGGAATCAGACCACATGTAGACAGGGGTGTAATCTGTATGTGTGTGAGGAGGAATCAGACCACATGTAGAGCAGCTCACAGCAGGTGACTTCTCATTATGGAACCCAGAATAATCTGAACCCACTACAGAGAGGACGAGGAAGAGGAGAGGAGGAGGGGAAGGGGAGGCAGATGAGAGGAGGAGGAGGAGGGAGGGGAGGAGGAGGATGAGAGGAGGAGGAGGAGGGAAGGAGGAGGAGGAGGGAAGGGGAGAGGAGGAGGGGGGAGGAAAAGGATGAATAGGCAAGACGAAAGAGATAGAGAGGAGGGTGTTGGTGAAACAGTGTTAAATCCCACTGGCTGCTTAAAGCAGCAGCGCACACACACACACTGAGCGAGGCCACTACGGGGCGATAGATAGGCAGTCGAACGGCCTCGGGGCTTACTGGCTATTTATAGCGGTGAATGGAAGGAACAGCGGCCCTCCCTCCCCCCCTCCGTCCCTCCCTCGCTGCCACCCTCCCTCCCTCCCTCGCTGCCACCCTCCCTCCCTCCCTCCGTCCCTCTCTGCCACGTGTGGACAGGAGCACGCAGCGTGTGTGACTGACTGTACAGCAGCAGAGCTGCTCAGACACTCAAGCAGGCAACATCACGTCACATTTCTCCTGTCGAGGTAAACATGCCCAGGTCAGAGACAGAACGTACTGTACAGATAAGATCCGTGGAGGGTTGGAACGCAGACATGACAACATGCTGAACCATTTATTCACTGACATTTATGGCATCACCAACTCTCTGTTTGCCTCCCGAAAGGCACCCTGGACAAAAGTAGTGCACTATATAGGGAATAGGGCTCTGGTCTATAGTAGTACCACTATATAGGGAATAGGGCTCTGGTCTATTGTAGTACCACTATATAGAGAATAGGACTCTGGTCTATAGTAGTACCACTATATAGGGTATAGGGCTCTGGTCTATAGTAGTACACTATATAGGGAATAGGGCTCTGGTCTATAGTAGTACCACTATATAGGGAATAAGGCCCTGGTCTATAGTAGTACCACTATATAGGGAATAGGGCTCTGGTCTATAGTAGTACCACTATATAGGGAATAGGGCTCTGGTCTATAGTAGTACCACTATATAGGGAATAGGGCTCTGGTCTATAGTAGTACCACTATATAGGGAATAGGGCTCTGGTCTATAGTAGTACCACTATATAGGGAATAAGGCCCTGGTCTATAGTAGTACCACTATATAGGGAATAGGGCTCTGGTCTATAGTAGTACCACTATATAGGGAATAGGGCTCTGGTCTATAGTAGTACCACTATATAGGGAATAGGGCTCTGGTCTATAGTAGTACCACTATATAGGGAATAGGGCTCTGGTCTATAGTAGTACCACTATATAGGGAATAGGGCTCTGGTCTATAGTAGTACCACTATATAGGGAATAGGGCCCTGGTCTATAGTAGTACCACTATATAGGGAATAGGGCTCTGGTCTATAGTAGTACCACTATATAGGGAATAGGGCTCTGGTCTATAGTAGTACCACTATATAGGGAATAGGGCCCTGGTCTATAGTAGTACCACTATATAGGGAATAGGGCTCTGGTCGCTCTGGATAAGAGCGTCTGCTAAATGACTTAAATGTAAATGTAAATGTATAGTAGTACCACTATATAGGGAATAGGGCTCTGGTCTATAATAGTACACTAGAACCATGTTCTATTATCTGTTCTGTGTTCTAAACCCTGTTCTATTATGTGTTCTGTGTCTAAACCCTGTTCTATTATCTGTTCTGTGTTCTAAACCCTGTTCTATTATGTGTTCTGTGTTCTAAACCCTGTTCTATTATGTGTTATGTGTTCTAAACCCTGTTCTGTTATCTGTTCTGTGTTCTAAACCCTGTTCTATTATCTGTTCTGTGTTCTAAACCCTGTTCTATTATGTGTTCTGTGTTCTAAAACCTGTTCTGTTATCTGTTCTAAACCCTGTTCTATTATCTGTTTTGTGTTCTAAACCCTGTTCTAATATCTGTTATGTGTTCTAAACCCTGTTCTATGATCTGTTCTGTGTTCTAAACCCTGTTCTATTATCTGTTCTGTGTTCTAAACCCTGTTCTATTATCTGTTCTGTGTTCTAAACCCTGTTCTATGATCTGTTCTGTGTTCTAAACCCTGTTCTATTATCTGTGCTGTGTTCTAAACCCTGTTTTATTATGTGTTCTGTGTTCTAAACCCTGTTCTGTTATCTGTTCTAAACCCTGTTCTATTATCTGTTCTGTGTTCTAAACCCTGTTCTATTATCTGTTCTGTGTTCTAAACCCTGTTCTATGATCTGTTCTGTGTTCTAAACCCTGTTCTATTATCTGTTCTGTGTTCTAAACCCTGTTCTATTATCTGTTCTGTGTTCTAAACCCTGTTCTATGATCTGTTCTGTGTTCTAAACCCTGTTCTATTATCTGTGCTGTGTTCTAAACCCTGTTTTATTATGTGTTCTGTGTTCTAAACCCTGTTCTATTATCTGTTCTGTGTTCTAAACCCTGTTCTGTTATCTGTTCTGTGTTCTAAACCTTGTTCTATTATGTGTTCTAAACTCAGTTATTTTCTCTGTTCTGTGTTCAATTCTCTTTTCTGTGTTCTAAATCCTGGTATGTTCTGTGTTCTGTTTGTAGTGAGCGCTACGTCAGTGTCATCCTGAAGATGGAAGCGATGCTCCATAGCTGGTTTCCTCAAGTCAGAGCCCGCCGAGACCCAGACCCAGACCAGCACACTGACAGCCAGGAAGAGCACTACACTCCAGCTAAGAGACACAAGGTAAAGCTCTTTAACAGGGAGGTTTGATGAAAGACTGCTGGGAGCTCTGTTCCAATATTCACACCAGCATACCACTTAGAATGGTAGAAGTCCAGAACACTGCTACATTGTAGCTGAGAGTTGTAGATGGGATACTGGTTATGTATCAACACCACCATTCCATTTACAATGCATGTCCAGAACACTGACTTAGTGTATGTGGTAGCTATGCTAGTAGGACCGTAGCTATGCTAGTAGGACCATAGGAGAGCAGCCACTTTCAGTGCAGTCTGGAACGCAACCCTACAGGTAGGAGTTGAGGGAGGAAGGAAGGGAGGAAGGGAGGGAGGAAAGGAGCCCAACATATCCATTATCCTGAGAATAGCAGGAAGAGGGCAGAGCAGGTTTTTACAATCTATCTCTACAGGAGAGGAATTATAGAGGTGTCATTTTCCATAAGACAATGGACTGAGAACAACAGATGAATGTCTTAGAGGACAGGTAGAGGTCTGGAAGAGGAGGAGAGAAGGGAAGAGGAGAGAAGGGAGGAGGAGAGAAGGGAGGAGTAGAGGGAGGAGGAGAGAAGGGAGTAGGAGAGAAGGGAAGAGGAGAAAAGGGAAGAGGAGAGAAGGGAGTAGGAGAGAAGGGAGGAGGAGAAAAGGGAGGAGGAGAGAAGGGAGGAGAAGAGAAGGGAGGAGAAGAGGGAGGATGAGAGAAGGGAGTAGGAGAGAAGGGAAGAGGAGAAAAGGGAGGAGGAGAGAAGGGAGGAGGAGAGAAGGGAGGAGGAGAGAAGGGAGAAGGGAGGAGGAGAGAAGTGAGTAGGAGAATGGAAGAGAAGGGAGGAGGAGAGAAGGGAGGAGGAGAGAAAGGAAGAGGAGAGAAGGAAGGAGGAGAGAAGGGAGGAGGAGAGAAAGGAGGGGGAGACAAGGGAAGAGGAGTAGAGGGAGTAGGAGAGAAGGAAGGAGGAGAGAAGGGAGGAGGAGTAGAGGGAGGAGGTTGAGAAGTGGGAGAGGAGGAAAAACAAGGTTCCTTGTGTTCCCCTCTGGTGCCAGACCGACTGTGTTCTGTTTGTTCTGTTCTCTCCCCCTCAGAAGATGTTCCACAAAGTTATGATGTAATCACTAGATAATACTCTGAGTTATGATGTAATCACTAGATAATACTCTGAGTTATGATGTAATCACTAGATAATACTCTGAGTTATGATGTAATCACTAGATAATACTCTGAGTTATGATGTAATCACTAGATAATACTCTGGAGTTATGATGTAATCACTAGATAATACTCTGAGTTATGATGTAATCACTAGATAATACTCTGAGTTATGATGTAATCACTAGATAATACTCTGAGTTATGATGTAATCACTAGATAATACTCTGAGTTATGATGTAATCACTAGATAGAACTCTGAGTTATGATGTAATCACTAGATAATACTCTGAGTTATGATGTAATCACTAGATAATACTCTGAGTTATGATGTAATCACTAGATAATACTCTGGAGTTATGATGTAATCACTAGATAATACTCTGAGTTATGATGTAATCACTAGATAGAACTCTGGAGTTATGATGTAATCACTAGATAGAACTCTGGAGTTATGATGTAATCACTAGATAATACTCTGGAGTTATGATGTAATCACTAGATAATACTCTGAGTTATGATGTAATCACTAGATAATACTCTGGAGTTATGATGTAATCACTAGATAATACTCTGGAGTTATGATGTAATCACTAGATAATACTCTGAGTTATGATGTAATCACTAGATAATACTCTGGAGTTATGATGTAATCACTAGATAATACTCTGGAGTTATGATGTAATCACTAGATAATACTCTGAGTTATGATGTAATCACTAGATAATACTCTGAGTTATGATGTAATCACTAGATAATACTCTGAGTTATGATGTAATCACTAGATAATACTCTGGAGTTATGATGTAATCACTAGATAATACTCTGAGTTATGATGTAATCACTAGATAGAACTCTGGAGTTATGATGTAATCACTAGATAGAACTCTGGAGTTATGATGTAATCACTAGATAATACTCTGAGTTATGATGTAATCACTAGATAATACTCTGAGTTATGATGTAATCACTAGATAATACTCTGAGTTATGATGTAATCACTAGATAATACTCTGGAGTTATGATGTAATCACTAGATAATACTCTGGAGTCTAGAATCCCATCAGAAAGCAGGAGACAGAATGTCAGGATGTCATAATGTCTCTTAAGGAAGAAAGATATTCTACTATTCTTTGTAGTCAGTTCTTCATGGTGGACAAAGAGATACAAACCTATTCCATTCTGACTCTCCACAGCAGTGCCATGCCCCAGCCCACCCACCACCTCCAGCCTCTCCTCCCGTCGTCTCCCCTCCAGAGGGTGACCACCACCCAGCCCTGCGAGCCTCCGACGGACCCCTGCCTGGCTCCTTCCCTTACTCCTCTGCCACTCATCTCAAATGTCTCCACACTGCCCTTATCTGCTCCTCCAAGACAGAGACAGAGACAGCCCAGCAATTGCCACCGGGCCTGGGCAGGCCCTCCACCGCCTGCTCCCTGGGATCCAACCGCCCAGCCGGCGACCAGGAACAGACCCAAGACGACGCGGTGTCCTCCAGCACCGACCCCCAGGGGAGCCCTGTGGACCACCACCTCCAGACCCACCCCTACAGAGTCAGACCCCGAGCCCATCGACGAGGGCCTCCGTCGGGGAAGATCAGCTCGCCCTGCCTGGAGAGGCTGCTCCAGTCCAAGGAGAGCATCATCGCACCCAGAAACACGGGAGGTGATAGTCCTGGTGGTGGTGGTGGGGAGAGCAGCCGCTCGTAACAGCTGGACCCAGACATGGTCCATGGAGGAGATAAGGACTGATCTGGGCACAGAGTGGGAGAGACACAGCTGGACCCAGACATGGTCCATGGAGGAGATAAGGACTGATCTGGGCACAGAGTGGGAGAGACACAGCTGGACTCAGACATGGTCCATGGAGGAGATAAGGACTGATCTGGGCACAGAGTGGGAGAGACACAGCTGGACTCAGACATGGTCCTTGGAGGAGATAAGGACTGATCTGGGCACAGAGTTGACCCGGGAGAGACACAGCTGTATCTTTCCACAACAGGCTCTCCAATACAGCAGAGGGCAAAGGTCGGTGTCTGAGCGGGGCGCGACAGTGGCTGTCTCTTTAAGAGCTGTGCGTCATGTGATCCATTATGTGATCATACTATCTGCAGTAAGACACTGAGACATAGAGGAGAGGAGATATATTATAGACCTGCAGTAAGACACTGAGACATGGAGGAGAGGAGATATAAGAAACAAAACCAAGCTTAGTCTGTCTGCCCTCAGAATAACAAACAAAACTAACCTTGGTTTTGTTTGTTATCTTGAGGACAGAGAGAGAGAGAGGGAGGAGTAAAACAGAAAGAGTGTTGGGTAAAGGAGATAAACCCCAGTCTCCATCAGTACCTTACTTGCAGTAGCCTCGCCCATCACTTGGTTGACATTTCATTTGGTGCAGTTGAGTTGGACTTATCTGGCCTGAGGAAGTTGAGTTGGACTTATCTGGCCTGAGGAAGTTGAGTTGGACTTATCTGGCCTGAGGAAGTTGAGTTGGACTTATCTGGCCTGAGGAAGTTGAGTTGGACTTATCTGGCCTGAGGAAGTTGAGTTGGACTTATCTGGACTGAGGAAGTTGAGTTGGACTTATCTGGACTGAGGAAGTTGAGTTGGACTTATCTGGACTGAGGAAGTTGAGTTGGACTTATCTGGCCTGAGGAAGTTGAGTTGGACTTATCTGGACTGAGGAAGTTGAGTTGGACTTATCTGGCCTGAGGAAGTTGAGTTGGACTTATCTGGCCTGAGGAAGTTGAGTTGGACTTATCTGGCCTGAGGAAGTTGAGTTGGACTTATCTGGACTGAGAAAGTTGAGTTGGACTTATCTGGCCTGAGGAAGTTGAGTTGGACTTATCTGGCCTGAGGAAGTTGAGTTGGAGTTATCTGGCCTGAGGAAGTTGAGTTGGACTTATCTGGCCTGAGGAAGTTGAGTTGGACTTATCTGGCCTGAGGAAGTTGAGTTGGACTTATCTGGACTGAGGAAGTTGAGTTGGACTTATCTGGCCTGAGTAAGTTGAGTTGGACTTATCTGGCCTGAGGAAGTTGAGTTGGACTTATCTGGCCTGAGGAAGTTGAGTTGGACTTATCTGGCCTGAGGAAGTTGAGTTTGACTTATCTGGACTGAGGAAGTTGAGTTGGACTTATCTGGCCTGAGGAAGTTGAGTTGGACTTATCTGGACTGAGGAAGTTGAGTTGGACTTATCTGGCCTGAGGAAGTTGAGTTGGACTTATCTGGACTGAGGAAGTTGAGTTGGACTTATCTGGCCTGAGGAAGTTGAGTTGGACTTATCTGGCCTGAGGAAGTTGAGTTGGACTTATCTGGACTGAGGAAGTTGAGTTGGACTTATCTGGCCTGAGGAAGTTGAGTTGGACTTATCTGGACTGAAGAAGTTGAGTTGGACTTATCTGGACTGAGGAAGTTGAGTTGGACTTATCTGGACTGAGGAAGTTGAGTTGGACTTATCTGGCCTGAGGAAGTTGAGTTGGACTTATCTGGACTGAGGAAGTTGAGTTGGACTTATCTGGCCTGAGGAAGTTGAGTTGGACTTATCTGGCCTGAGGAAGTTGAGTTGGACTTATCTGGACTGAGGAAGTTGAGTTGGACTTATCTGGCCTGAGGAAGTTGAGTTGGACTTATCTGGACTGAGGAAGTTGAGTTGGACTTATCTGGACTGAGGAAGTTGAGTTGGACTTATCTGGACTGAGGAAGTTGAGTTGGACTTATCTGGCCTGAGGAAGTTGAGTTGGACTTATCTGGACTGAGGAAGTTGAGTTGGACTTATCTGGCCTGAGGAAGTTGAGTTGGACTTATCTGGACTGAGGAAGTTGAGTTGGACTTATCTGGACTGAGGAAGTTGAGTTGGACTTATCTGGACTGAGGAAGTTGAGTTTGACTTATCTGGACTGAGGAAGTTGAGTTGGACTTATCTGGCCTGAGGAAGTTGAGTTGGACTTATCTGGCCTGAGGAAGTTGAGTTGGACTTATCTGGCCTGAGGAAGTTGAGTTGGACTTATCTGGCCTGAGGAAGTTGAGTTTGACTTATCTGGACTGAGGAAGTTGAGTTGGACTTATCTGGACTGAGGAAGTTGAGTTGGACTTATCTGGACTGAGGAAGTTGAGTTGGACTTATCTGGCCTGAGGAAGTTGAGTTGGACTTATATGGCCTGAGGAAGTTGAGTTTGACTTATCTGGACTGAGGAAGTTGAGTTGGACTTATCTGGCCTGAGGAAGTTGAGTTGGACTTATCTGGACTGAGGAAGTTGAGTTGGACTTATCTGGCCTGAGGAAGTTGAGTTGAACTTATCTGGCCTGAGGAAGTTGAGTTGGACTTATCTGGCCTGAGGAAGTTGAGTTGGACTTATCTGGCCTGAGGAAGTTGAGTTGGACTTATCTGGCCTGAGGAAGTTGAGTTGGACTTATCTGGCCTGAGGAAGTTGAGGGTGATCAGATTGATAAATGGTTGCGACTGGATAGCCTGGTTACCCATCTGGGAACAAGACAGGTCTTAAAAGCAGGAATAATAACAGGAATACTGGGATATGGGGTCGTGTTATTCCGACAGCTGACAGAATGTGATCAGATCCCAAATGCCCCCCTGATAGCCACCCTGGTATAGTATCACATTGAAAGGTAACTAACCTCTCACTCATCTCTGATGGCCTCTTCCTTCATTCAGTCCACTTGTTTTTCTTAGTTGACACAATAACGTGACCTCATGTTGACCTCATGTCCACGTTGGACCATAGATAGGATCAACAACAACAACGAGACAACCTGACGTCAGCCATTCCACCTATCAGCTTGGCCCTGACGCGACTCCCTGCTCCGCCTGTGTGACACGCCAAGGGTCACTGTGGAGACCTTGAACTACACCAAGAGAAGATTTATCTGGTCCCCGACAGACAGACAGGCAGACAGACAGACCTGGACAGTGCCTGTCAAGCATTTCACTTGGGCTGTAATGTAGTGAACTGAGAGAAAGAGGCAGAGAGGAGAGAGCGATGGAGAGAGAGCGATGGAGAGAGAGCGATGGAGAGAGAGATGGAGAGAGAGAGAGGGAGAGAGAGCGATGGAGAGAGAGCGATGGAGAGGGAGAGAGCGATGGAGAGAGAGCGCGATGGAGAAAATGAGAGTGCGAGGGAGAGAGAGATGGTGAGAGAGACAGACAGACTATGACAACAGAGAAAGAGAGACAGACTTGCTTTGGCAATGTTAACATGTTTCCCATGCCAATAAAGCCCCTTGAATTGAATTGAGCGAGAGAAAGAGAGGAGACAGACTATGAAGATAGAGAGAGAAGAGAGTGATAGAGACAGAGACACAGAGAGAGAGAGACAGAGACATAGAAAGATAGAGACAGGGAGAGAGAGAGACACAGAGAGAGACATAGAGAGAGACAGAGAGACAGAGAAAGATAGAGAGAGACAGGGAGAGACAGTCTTCCATAGAGAGCCTGAGCTACAGTGTGAGGGACAATACAACAGCCCCACTACCTCCTACCAGTCATTTCCTGTTCTATCCAGTTAACCATTAACTCTGACAATCCTTCGACACACCAGATAATGGCTGGGTCCCAAATGGTGCCATTTGGGATGCAGTCAATGTGTGAACAATATCTGACACCAGATACTAGATAACATGTGATGTAAACAACAATATCTGACACCATATACTAGATACCATGTGATGTAAACAACTATATCTGACACCAGATACTAGATACCATGTGATGTAAACAACAATATCTGACACCAGATACCATGTGATGTAAACAACAATATCTGACTTCACACCAGATACTAGATAACATGTGATGTAAACAACAATATCTGACACCAGATACTAGATACCATGTGATGTAAACAACAATATCTGACACCAGATACCAGATACCATGTGATGTAAACAACAATATCTGACTTCACACCAGATACTAGATAACATGTGATGTAAACAACAATATCTGACACCAGATACTAGATACCATGTGATGTAAACAACAATATCTGACACCAGATACTAGATACCATGTGATGTAAACAACAATATCTGACACCAGATACCATGTGATGTAAACAACAATATCTGACTTCACACCAGATACTAGATACCATGTGATGTAAACAACAATATCTGACACCAGATACTAGATACCATGTGATGTAAACAACAATATCTGACACCAGATACTAGATACCATGTGATGTAAACAACAAAATCTGACTTCACACCAGATACTAGATACCATGTGATGTAAACAACAATATCTGACACCAGATACTAGATACCATGTGATGTAAACAACTATATCTGACACCAGATACTAGATACCATGTGATGTAAACAACAATATCTGACACCAGATACTAGATACCATGTGATGTAAACAACAATATCTGACTTCACACCAGATACTAGATACCATGTGATGTAAACAACTATATCTGACTTCACACCAGATACTAGATACCATGTGATGTAAACAACAATATCTGACACCAGATACTAGATACCATGTGATGTAAACACCAACATCTGATTCTAAACTGGCTCATGTGTGAACAACATACACATTGTTGAACAATGTTTTCTGACTCGATGGGAAGGAGTTTTTCCTTTGTGTAAATATTTTTTTGGACAATGTTCAAGGTTTATTTACTTTACCTCCCTAAAAAGGTGGCCTTTTGTGACATTTTTATACTTAATAAAAATAAATGTGGTGATATTTGTTTTTCCTGTGAAACAAAGTGTTCTCCATTATGTTTTGTATTATAATTGTAATATTCTGGTTTAATGGTTTGTAATTTCTAAAATCGACCACTTCCAAGACCCCACTTATTGATCACAGAATAAACTGACACGTCCGTTCTGAACCATTTTATTGAGTTTCTTCTTCTTGCTGCTTTAGGAAACCCCGGCGTAGGCAATTTAAAAATTAAAACAAAAATAAATATGGATATTTATGTAAAACATTTTCCTAATGAAACATTATACACAATGTACAACATATTATAATTTTTTTTTCTTCACTTTGGGTGAATGAATACTCTTATACACATTTTCCCAAAGACTAAATAAACATTAAAAAAAAAAAAAAAACTGAAAGAAATGAAGCGATGAAAAAAAGAACCAAAATAATATTAATAATAACTCAAATGAACTGCTTCTGTTTTTTTTAAATTGCTTAAAAAAAAAAAACGTACTAATAAAACCACAAGGTTGAAAAATAAAACCATTGAATCAAATCCATCCGTTTTGTCTAATGTGTCGAGAGTAGTAGAGTTAACATGGAATATAATGACGTGTTCAAAAGTGACCCGGCCTTCCGTACAGCTACATTAACGCTCTCTGTTGTTGCTACTCTGTGAGTTCTGACTGTACGTTGACGACGGGGCCAACAAGATGCACTTTCCCTTCTGGGTTTCTGCTGTGTGACGCTCTGTGAGAGGACAGTCTTTATTCCATCCAGGCCCGGTCTTTCCTGGGTCTCGGTGTGTGTGTGTGGTGAGGGTCTGTGAGAGGACAGTCTTTATTCCATCCAGGCCCGGTCTTTCCTGGGTCTCGGTGTGTGTGTGTGTGTGGTGAGGGTCTGTGAAAGTGTGTTGTTTTGACGGTGCCTTCTGGGGTAGACTGCGGTTGGTCAGTAGTCTGTGTCCGAGCCCTCGGCGTTGTCTACGTTGCGTGACAGCATGTAGTTGTCCATGTCGATGGAGCGACAGTTGTTGATGGCGTAGCGTAGTCTCTCTGCCATCACCGTCTGGCTGGAGTAAGGAGGCAGACGTAGCTGGAAGAAACACGTCTGGGAGGTCGGCAGGCTGTCATACGGCTGTATGGGGGAGAGGGGGGGGGGAGAGAGAGAGAGGGGGGGGGTAGAAAGAGGGAGGGGGGTGACAGAGAGAGAGAGGGTGGACAGAGAGAGGGAGGGTGGAACAGAGAGAGAGAGAGAGAGAGACAAAGAGACAGAGAGAGAGAGAGAAAGAGAGGAACAGAGAGAGAGAGAGAGAGAGAGAGAGAGAGGGGGGGGGGGGTTGAACAGAGAGAGTGGGGGGAGGGGCAGAGACAGAGGGGGGGGAAGAGGTAGAGAGAGAGGGGGAGGAACAGAGAGAGAGAGGTGGGGGAAGAGGTAGAACAGAGAGAGAGAGGTGTTCAATACATCATCAACATTCTCTTGTTGCTTGTAATGCATGTATCCTCTCCATTTAAATGTGTGTAGTCCTGTCTTTGAGCTGTTCTTCTATTGGCAGAGAAATGAGACTGGGGGAACGCACACTGGCCTTTAGACTGGGAGAAAACACTGGCCTTTAGACTGGGGGAACGCACACTGGCCTTTAGACTGGGAGAACACACTGGCCTTTAGACTGGGGGAACGCACACTGGCCTTTAGACTGGGGGAACGCACTGGCCTTTAGACTGGGGGAACGCACACTGGCCTTTAGACTGGGGGAACGCACACTGGCCTTTAGACTGGGGGAACGCACACTGGCCTTTAGACTGGGGGAACGCACACTGGCCTTTAGACTGGGGGAACGCACACTGGCCTTTAGACTGGGGGAACGCACACTGTCCTTTAGACTGGGGGAACGCGCACTGGCCTTTAGACTGGGGGAACGCACACTGTCCTTTAGACTGGGGGAACGCGCACTGGCCTTTAGACTGGGGGAACGCGCACTGGCCTTTAGACTGGGGGAACGCACCAGTGTGTGTGTGTGTGTGTGTGTGTTGGCAGCGGTGTTTGTCTTACCCTGTCCACCTTCATAATCTGGAACCGCTGGGAGATGTCAGCTGTGTTGGCGGGCAGCCTGGACCGTCCTGAGACGAAGCGCATGAACAGAACCCTCTCCTCGTTGGAGAAGTCCTCTAGGGTCTGCCAGAACCACTGGACCTGAGTGTGATGCTCTTCTACCTCACGGTACCGCACAACCTGGAATTAACACAGCCAATGTCAGTCAATGTCAGTCAGTCAGTCAGCCAATCAGTCAGTCAGTCAGTCAGTCAGCCAATCAGTCAGTCAGTCAGTCAGCCAATCAGTCAGTTAGTTAGTCAGTCAGCCAATCAGTCAGCCAGTCAGTCAGTCAGCCAATCAGTCAGTCAGTCAGTCAGTCAGCCAATCAGTCAGCCAGCCAGCCAGTCAGTCAGTTAGTTAGTCAGTCAGCCAATCAGTCAGTCAGTCAGTCAGCCAATCAGTCAGTCAGTCAGTCAGTCAGCCAATCAGTCAGTTAGTTAGTCAGTCAGCCAATCAGTCAGTCAGTCAGTCAGTCAGCCAATCAGTCAGTCAGTCAGCCAATCAGTCAGTCAGTTAGTCAGCCAGCCAGCCAGCCAGTCAGTCAGTCAGCCAGCCAGTCAGCCAGCCAGCCAGCCAGCCAGCCAGCCAGTATTTAAAGTGCATATTGAAATCACTTTACAGCAAAACGATGAAATGAAAGAGATGCAGACAAACGGAAGAGAACAGAATAAAGGAGCACCTTCTTGAGCACGTCCACACTGATCTCTGGCATCCCACAAACCATCTGTTCCAGTTGTTTGGCTGTGAGGAGGGAGAGGAGAGGGACAGGGACGATCCAGGACATGCCCTCACGCACCACCGCCACCTGGGAGAGAGAAGGGGGGTAGGAGGAGGTGGGGAGGGGGGAGGGAGAGGGATAGGGGGAGAGAGAGAGAGGGATATGGGGAGAGAGAGAGATGGATAGGGGGAGAGGGATAGGGGGGGAGAGAGAGAGGGGGAGAGCGAGGGATAGGGGGAGAGAGAGAGATGGATATGGGGAGAGAGAGAGATGGATATGGGGAGAGAGAGAGGGAGAGGGATAGGGGGGAGAGAGAGAGGGATAGGGGGAGAGAGAGAGATGGATAGGGGGAGAGGGATAGGGGGGGAGGGAGAGGGGGAGAGAGAGAGATGGATAGGGGGAGAGGGATAGGGGGGAGAGAGAGATGGATATGGGGAGAGAGAGAGGGATAGGGGGAGAGAGAGAGGGATAGGGGGAGAGAGAGAGAGGGATAGGGGGGGAGAGAGAGGGAGAGGGATAGGGGGGAGAGAGAGAGAGGGAGAGAGAGGGATAGGGGGAGAGAGAGAGATGATATGGGGAGAGAGAGAGGGATAGGGGGAGAGAGAGAGGGATATGGGGAGAGAGAGAGGGATAGGGGGAGAGAGAGAGGGATATGGGGAGAGAGAGAGATGGATAGGGGGAGAGGGATAGGGGGAGAGAGAGAGGGATAGGGGGAGAGAGAGAGAGGGGGAGAGAGAGAGAGGGGTAGGGGAAGGAGGAAGCCAGGGGAGAGAGAGAGGGGAGAGAGAGAGAGGGGTAGGGGAAGGAGGAAGACAGGGTAGAGAGAGAGAGGGGGGAGGGGAGATATGGGACAAGAGGTTCCAGTTGAGAGTTAAACACCTTAGAGTCTAACAATTATAAATATAGTCTAGTTATATACTGAACCGTGACGTTTCTACAATTATAAATATAGTTGTTCACATGCCAACCAAGCTGGGTGTTAAGATTACTTAGAAAAATTCCAGGCATGAATCTTCATCTTAAAACCAATTCAGTATTGAGTTTCTATTATAAAAGAGCGCAGTGCCTCCTGTCTTAATCCAAGAATTCAATATATACATCTCAAGTTTCAGAGTGGAGGAGAGGTCTGCTGAGTTTCTCTGAAATGAAAAGCCGCAGGGCATAGCCTAAGTGTAGTGCAGAGGGCCCCGATAATGTCTTGTAGAGAAGACGCCACGAAGAGGAACGTCTAAAAGCAGCAGGTGGCCCCGGTGTGTTAGTCATCGCCCGCTGGAAGTTAATGAACTGCGGCAGAGACATGTAGAATCCACGGGGAATGAACAAAACACGAGGCGATAGGACGACCATCAGCTGTCAGTCGCTCTGGTGTGCTGCCTCTCGTACCCGTCTGTCTATCTCGTGCAGGCGGTACTCAATGGGGTTGTCTGTGTGTGTGTCGTACCTGTCTGTCTATCTCGTGCAGGCGGTACTCAATGGGGTTGTCTGTGTGTGTGTCGTACCTGTCTGTCTATCTCGTGCAGGCGGTTCTCAATGGGGTTGTCTGTGTGTGTGTCGTACCTGTCTGTCTATCTCGTGCAGGCGGTACTCAATAGGGTTGTCTGTGTGTGTGTCGTACCTGTCTGTCTATCTCGTGCAGGCGGTACTCAATAGGGTTGTCTGTGTGTGTGTCGTACCTGTCTGTCTATCTCGTGCTGCCAGTCCTCGATGGTGTTATCTGTGTCGTACCTGTCTGTCTATTTCGTGCTGCCAGTCCTCGATGGTGTTATCTGTGTCGTACCTGTCTGTCTATCTCGTGCAGGCGGTACTCCTGTGTGTGTGTTGTACCTGTCTGTCTATCTCGTGCAGGCGGTACTCGATGGCCCGGGCTACATACTCCTTCCTGTTGGAGAAGGTCAGAGGGATGCTGTTTCCACCGGGGATAATAGGAACCATCTTACCGTCTGCACTCTGACCCACAAACGAATCCAGAGGAATCATCTAGAGGGAGAGGGGGGGGGGGGGACACAACAGTAAAACAGCACATCATCTGAATTCAAGTTGGGGTCAATTCCATTTGTAGAGAGTTGATTCAGAATCCTGTAGATCAGGAGATACAGTCCCTTCCTCTTTATTCCCTGTCTCTCTCTCTCCTCCCGCTCCTTCCTCCATCTTTCCCTCTCTTGGCTAGGAGACTGTGGGCCTGAGAGCCCCTGTCTCTCCCTCCTCTCCTCCATCCCCCCTCTCTTTCCCCTGGCTGTGGTCCTTCCTTCACAAGACTGGGAGGCCATCTCTCTCTCCATTCCTCTCCCTCTTTCTCCCCCTCTCCCTTCCCCCCCCCTCCCCCCTCTTTCCCTTCCTCTCCCTCTCTGGACTCCCTCTATCTATCCTGGCTGTGGTCCGTCCTGGGAGGCAGGCCAATTGGCCAATCGTCAGACAGGATGTGCTGCATCAACAGGACCCTTGCATTCCAGTATGTGTGTGTGTGTGTGTGTGTGTGTGTGTGTGTGTGTGTGTGTGTGTGTGTGTGAGAGAGAGAGAGAGCGAGCCCGGTCCAGCCCAGTAGAGTCACAGTGCAGTGGTTATGTGTGTGTGGGTCGGGGGGAACGAAGGTTGGCCATTGAGTATCAATAATAACCAGAGCCAGCATGGTGAGGAGGGGTGTGTGTGGGGTGGGGGGTTCAGAGAGAGAAACACAGTGTACCAGTTAGAGCTGGGAATTGCAAAGGGACCTCACCACACCATATTATCACCACACCATATTATCACCATACCATATTATCACCATACTGAGAGACCTCACCATACCATATTATTACCATACCATATTATCACCATACTGAGAGACCTCACCATACCATATTATCACCATACCATATTATCACCATACCATATTATCACCACACCATATTATCACCACATCATATTATCACCATACCATATTATCACCGCACCATATTATCACCACACCATATTATCACCATACTAAGAGACCTCACCATACCATATTATCACCATACTGAGGGGCCTCACCATACCATATTATCACCGTACTGAGAGACCTCACCATACCATATTATCACCATACCATATTATCACCATACTGAGGGACCTCACCATACCATATTATCACCATACCATATTATCACCATACTGAGGGACCTCACCATACCATATTATCACCGTACTGAGAGACCTCACCATACCATATTATCACCATACCATATTATCACCACACCATATTATCACCATACTGAGAGACCTCACCATACCATATTATCACCATACCATATTATCACCATACCATATTATCATCATACCATATTATCACCGTACCATATTATCACCATACCATATTACCACCATACTGAGGGACCTCACCATACCATATTATCACCATACCATATTATCATCATACCATATTATCACCACACCATATTATCACCATACCGAGAGACCTCACCATACCATATTATCACCATACCATATTATCACCATACCATATTATCACCACACCATATTATCACCATACTGAGAGACCTCACCATACCATATTATCACCATACCATATTATCACCATACTGAGGGGCCTCACCATACCATATTATCACCATAACATTTTATCACCGTACTGAGAGACCTCACCATACCATATTATCACCATACCATATTATCACCATACCATATTATCATCATACCATATTATCACCACACCATATTATCACCATACTGAGAGACCTCACCATACCATATTATCACCATACTGAGGGGCCTCACCATACCATATTATCACCATACCATATTATCACCACACCATATTATCACCATACTGAGAGACCTCACCATACCATATTATCACCATACTGAGGGGCCTCACCATACCATATTATCACCATACCATATTATCACCATACCATATTATCACCATACCATATTATCACCATACCATATTATCACCACACCATATTATCACCACATCATATTATCACCATACCATATTATCATCATACCATATTATCACCACACCATATTATCACCATACTGAGAGACCTCACCATACCATATTATCACCATACTGAGGGGCCTCACCATACCATATTATCACCATACCATATTATCACCACACCATATTATCACCACATCATATTATCACCATACCATATTATCACCACACCATATTATCACCACATCATATTATCACCATACCATATTATCACCACACCATATTATCACCATACTGAGAGACCTCACCATACCATATTATCACCATACCATATTATCACCATACTGAGGGGCCTCACCATACCATATTATCACCGTACTGAGAGACCTCACCATACCATATTATCACCATACCATATTATCACCACACCATATTATCACCATACTGAGAGACCTCACCATACCATATTATCACCATACCATATTATCACTATACCATATTATCATCATACCATATTATCACCATACCATATTACCACCATACTGAGGGACCTCACCATACCATATATATTATCATCATACCATATTATCACCGTACCATATTATCACCAAAAAATATTATCACCATACTGAGGGACCTCACCATACCATATTATCACCATACCATATTATCACCATACAATATTACCACCATACCATATTATCACCATACCATATTATCACCACATCATATTATCACTATACTGAGAGACCTCACCATACCATATTATCCCCATACCATATTAACACCATACTGAGGGACCTCACCATACCATCACCATACTGAGACCTCATCATACCATATTATCACCGTACCATATTATCACCATACCATATTATCACCATACTGAGGGACCTCACCATACCATATTATCACCATACTGAGGGACCTCACCATACCATATTATCCCCATACCATATTAACACCATACTGAGGGACCTCACCATACCATATTATCACCATACTGAGGGACCTCACCGTACCATATTATCACCATACCATATTATCACCATACCATATTATCACCATACTGAGGGACCTCACCATACCATATTATCACCATACCATATTATCACCACACCATATTATCACCATACTGAGAGACCTCACCATACCCTATTATCACCATACCATATTATCACCATACCATATTATCACCATACTGAGAGACCTCACCATACCATATTATCACCATATTATCATCATACCATATTATCACCATACCATATTATCATCATACCATATTATCACCATACCATATTATCACCACACCATATTATCACCATACCATATTATCACCATACCATATTATCACCATACCATATTATCACCATACCATATTACCACCATACCATATTATCACCATACTGAGGGACCTCACCATACCATATTATCACCATACCATATTATCACCATACTGAGAGACCTCACCATACCATATTATCACCATACCATATTATCACCATACCATATTACCACCATACCATATTATCACCATACCATATTATCACCATACTGGGGGACCTCACCATATCATATTATCACCATACCATATTATCACCATACCATATTATCACCATACCATATTATCACCATACCATATTACCACCATACCATATTACCACCATACCATATTAACACCATACCATATTATCACCATACTGAGGGATCTCACCATATCATATTATCACCATACCATATTATCACCATACCATATTATCACCATACTGAGGGACCTCACCATACCATATTATCACCATACCATATTATCACCATACCATATTATCACCATACCATATTATCACCACACCATATTATCACCATACTGAGGGACCTCACCATACACTATTATCACCATACCATATTATCACCATACCATATTATCACCATACTATATTATCACCACACCATATTATCACCATACCATATTATCACCATACCATATTATCACCATACCATATTATCACCATACCATATTATCACCATACCATATTATCATCATACCATATTATCACCATACCATATTATCACCATACCATATTATCACCATACCATATTATCATCATACCATATTATCACCATACCATATTATCATCATACCATATTATCACCATACTGAGGGACCTCACCATACCATATTATCACCATACTGAGGGACCTCACCATACCATATTATCACCACACCATATTATCACCATACCATATTATCACCATACCATATTATCACCATACCATAGTACCACCACACCATATTATCACCATACTGAGAGACCTCACCTTTTCTAGGCTAGTTTCCAAGTCAAATCTCCACATCCATGTCAGTTCCAGCATTGAATCCAAACTGAATGGATGTGAACCATCACTCTCCTCCAAGCTTCTCTGTCTCTCTTTCCCTCTCCCTTTCCCTCTCCTCCTCATACCAATATCATAGCTCCTGACCTTTAGTTGAGGGGGAAAAAAGACTGAATAAAACTATCACCTCGTGGAAATTATCCTCTGTGATGCCGCTGTCTTCAATGTGAAGAATGCTGTTGAGTGTCTGAACGTAGAGCAGGTCCACCTCCTCCAGATCCTCCAGGACCAGAGGAATACAACACAGCTGCTTCCACACCAGGGGCGCAAGGTGCAGGTCCAAGGGCTTCTTGGTCCGGATAGCCACCCCCATCAGGATGCCCAGGAACTTCAACTGGAGGAGCTGCTCATCCAGACAGGCTGATGGGCTCAGCAGGAACCTGGGGGAACGAGGGACGTTTAGAGTTGACCTGAGTGGAGTGGCCCATAACATAGAGTCATATAGACTATACCTCTGTAGTGGCCCATAACATAGAGTCATATAGACTATACCTCTGTAGTGGCCCATAACACAGAGTCATATAGACTATACCTCTGTAGTGGCCCATAACATAGAGTCATATAGACTATACCTCTGTAGTGGCCCATAACATAGAGTCATATAGACTATACCTCTGTAGTGGCCCATAACATAGAGTCATATAGACTATACCTCTGTAGTGGCCCATAACATAGAGTCATATAGACTATACCTCTGTAGTGGCCCATAACATAGAGTCATATAGACTATACCTCTGTAGTGGCCCATAACACAGAATATGTCAGTAATGTGGTACTGTCTCTATATGGTGACTGGTAATGTGGTACTGTCTCTATATGGTGACTGGTAATGTGGTACTGTCTCTATATGGTGACTGGTAATGTGGTACTGTCTCTATATGGTGACTGGTAATGTGGTACTGTCTCTATATGGTGACTGGTAATGTGGTACTGTTTCTATATGGTGACTGGTAATGTGGTACTGTTTCTATATGGTGACTGGTAATGTGGTACTGTCTCTATACGGTGACTGGTAATGTGGTACTGTTTCTATATGGTGACTGGTAATGTGGTACTGTCTCTATATGGTGACTGGTAATGTGGTACTGTTTCTATATGGTGACTGGTAATGTGGTACTGTTTCTATATGGTGACTGGTAATGTGGTACTGTCTCTATATGGTGACTGGTAATGTGGTACTGTCTCTATACGGTGACTGGTAATGTGGTACTGTTTCTATATGGTGACTGGTAATGTGGTACTGTTTCTATATGGTGACTGGTAATGTGGTACTGTCTCTATATGGTGACTGGTAATGTGGTACTGTCTCTATACGGTGACTGGTAATGTGGTACTGTCTCTATACGGTGACTGGTAATGTGGTACTGTCTCTATACGGTGACTGGTAATGAGGTACTGTCTCTATACGGTGACTGGTAATGAGACAGCGTGTCAGTAATGTGGTACTGTCTCTATATGGTGACTGGTATTGTGGTACTGTCTCTATATGGTGACTGGTAATGTGGTACTGTCTCTATACGGTGACTGGTAATGAGGTACTGTCTCTATACGGTGACTGGTAATGAGACAGCGTGTCAGTAATGTGGTACTGTCTCTATATGGTGACTGGTAATGTGGTACTGTCTCTATATGGTGACTGGTAATGTGGTACTGTCTCTATACGGTGACTGGTAATGTGGTACTGTCTCTATATGGTGACTGGTAATGTGGTACTGTCTCTATATGGTGACTGGTAATGTGGTACTGTCTCTATATGGTGACTGGTAATGTGGTACTGTCTCTATACGGTGACTGGTAATGTGGTACTGTCTCTATATGGTGACTGGTAATGAGGTACTGTCTCTATACGGTGACTGGTAATGTGGTACTGTCTCTATACGGTGACTGGTAATGAGACAGCGTGTCAGTAATGCGGTACTGTGTGTCTCTGTTGGTGTCCCAGTCCTCACCTGTCTCTGTTGTAGCCCACCTCAGCTGTGGCGTTGGGGGACGGGATGAGGAGATCCACTACTCCCGTCTCCAACTCCTACACAGGAAATAGGTGTCAGTCTCACAAGATATCCTGTCCACAGCCTGTCTCTAAATAATATAACTTTTCTGACTCGTTGTTAGTTGAACATTTCAGGAAACAAGTAAATATGGATAAACTCAGAAGAATAGACAAGAACATACTGCAGACACAACAAGGAACTATCCCACTACTATTTATAATACAGTCACTAATTCTACTGTTACTATCTCACTACTATTTATAATACAGTCACTAATTCTACTGTTACTATCCCACTACTATTTATAATACAGTCACTAATTCTACTGTTACTATCCCACTACTATTTATAATACAGTCACTAATTCTACTGTTACTATCCCACTACTATTTATAATACAGTCACTAATTCTACTGTTACTATCCCACTACTATTTATAATACAGTCACTAATTCTACTGTTACTATCCCACTACTATTTATAATACAGTCACTAATTCTACTGTTACTATCCCACTACTATTTATAATACAGTCACTAATTCTACTGTTACTATCCCACTACTATTTATAATACAGTCACTAATTCTACTGTTACTATCCCACTACTATTTATAATACAGTCACTAATTCTACTGTTACTATCCCACTACTATTTATAATACAGTCACTAACTCTACTGTTACTATCCCACTACTATTTATAATACAGTCACTAATTCTACTGTTACTATCCCACTACTATTTATAATACAGTCACTAATTCTACTGTTACTATCCCACTACTATTTATAATACAGTCACTAATTCTACTGTTACTATCCCACTACTATTTATAATACAGTCACTAATTCTACTGTTACTATCCCACTACTATTTATAATACAGTCACTAATTCTACTGTTACTATCCCACTACTATTTATAATACAGTCACTAATTCTACTGTTACTATCCCACTACTATTTATAATACAGTCACTAATTCTACTGTTACTATCCCACTACTATTTATAATACAGTCACTAATTCTACTGTTACTATCCCACTACTATTTATAATACAGTCACTAATTCTACTGTTACTATCCCACTACTATTTATAATACAGTCACTAATTCTACTGTTACTATCCCACTACTATTTATAATACAGTCACTAATTCTACTGTTACTATCCCACTACTATTTATAATACAGTCACTAATTCTACTGTTACTATCCCACTACTATTTATAATACAGTCACTAATTCTACTGTTACTATCCCACTACTATTTATAATACAGCCACTAATTCTACTGTTAATAATACCCCCTGCAGCATCTAACTGTAAACTCTACTGTAACTGAGACATCTAACTGTAAACTCTACTGTAGCTGACACATCTAACTGTAAACTCTACTGTAACTGAGACATCTAACTGTAAACTCTACTGTAGCTGAGACATCTAACTGTAAACTCTACTGTAGCTGAGACATCTAACTGTAAACTCTACTGTAACTGACACATCTAACTGTAAACTCTACTGTAACTGAGACATCTAACTGTAAACTCTACTGTAGCTGAGACATCTAACTGTAAACTCTACTGTAGCTGAGACATCTAACTGTAAACTCTACTGTAACTGAGACATCTAACTGTAAACTCTACTGTAACTGAGACATCTAACTGTAAACTCTACTGTAGCTGAGACATCTAACTGTAAACTCTACTGTTACTGACACATCTAACTGTAAACTCTACTGTAACTGAGACATCTAACTGTAAACTCTACTGTAGCTGAGACATCTAACTGTAAACTCTACTGTAACTGAGACATCTAACTGTAAACTCTACTGTAGCTGAGACATCTAACTGTAAACTCTACTGTAACTGAGACATCTAACTGTAAACTCTACTGTAGCTGAGACATCTAACTGTAAACTCTACTGTAACTGACACATCTAACTGTAAACTCTACTGTAACTGAGACATCTAACTGTAAACTCTACTGTAACTGAGACATCTAACTGTAAACTCTACTGTAGTTATACTGTTACTCTAACTGACACATCTAACTGTAAACTCTACTGTAGTTATACTGTTACTACACCTGACACATCTAACTGTAAACTCTACTGTAGTTATACTGTTACTACACCTGACACATCTAACTGTAAACTCTACTGTAGTTATACTGTTATTATACCTGACACATCTAACTGTAAACTCTACTGTAGTTATACTGTTACTACACCTGACACATCTAACTGTAAACTCTACTGTAACTGAGACATCTAACTGTAAACTCTACTGTAGTTTTACTGTTACTATACCTGACACATCTCAGTGATGGTGTCATCAAACACCCCTCCAGCATCGTCGGCCCCCTCCCCCACCAGCTTGACCTTCCAGGCCCTGGACGGCAGCCGCAGGTCAGACGCGTTCAGCTTGACCACCTGACGGGCTATCTGCACAAAGATGGGCTTACACTTACGACCCCTGGACAGAGAGAGAGGAGGATGGAGAGAGAGAGAGAGAGAGGGAGAGGAGGATGGAGAGCGAGAGAGAGAGAGAGAGGAGGATGGAGAGAGAGAGAGAGAGGGGGAGGGGCAGAGAGAGAGAGGAGGTAGAGAGAGAGAGAGAGAGGAGGTAGAGGATGGAGAGAGAGAGAGAGAGAGAGAGACAGAGAGAGAGAGGAGGATGGAGAGAGAGAGAGAGAGAGAGAGAGAGGGGCAGAGAGAGAGGAGGTAGAGAGAGAGAGAGAGAGAGAGAGAGAGAGAGAGAGAGAGAGAGAGAGAGAGAGAGAGAGAGAGAGAGAGAGAGAGAGAGGGGCAGAGAGAGAGAGGAGGTAGAGAGAGAGAGAGGAGGTAGAGGATGGAGAGAGAGACAGAGAGAGAGAGAGGAGGATGGAGAGAGAGAGAGAGAGGCAGAGAGAGGAGGATGGAGAGAGAGAGAGAGAGAGAGGCAGAGAGAGAAAGAGAGAGGCAGAGAGAGGAGGATGGAGAGAGAGAGAGAGAGAGAGAGAGAGAGAGAGAGAGAGAGAGAGAGAGAGAGAGAGAGGCAGAGAGAGGAGGTGGGAGAGAGAGATAGAGAGAGAGAGGAGGATGGAGAGAGAGAGAGAGAGAGGGTAGAGGATGGAGTGAGAGAGAGAGGCAGAGAGAGAAAGAGAGAGAGAGAGGAGGTAGAGGATAGAGAGAGAGAGGCAGAGAGAGAGGAGGATGGAGAGAGAGAGAGAGATAGAGAGAGAGAGAGAGAGAGGCAGAGAGAGGAGGATGGAGAGAGAGAGAGAGAGAGGGAGAGAGGAGAGAGAGGAGGAGGGAGAGAGAGAGAGAGAGAGAGAGAGAGGAGGATGGAGAGAGAGAGAGAGAGAGAGAGAGAGAGAGAGAGAGAGAGGAGATAAAGGATGGAGAGAGAGAAAGAGGGAGAGAGGGGGGAGGTAGAGGATGGAGAGAGAGAGAGGAGGTAGAGGATGGAGAGAGAGACAGAGCGAGAGAAGGTAGAGAGAGAGAGGGAGAGAGGTAGAGGATGGAGAGAGGAGGTAGAGAGAGAGGGAGGAGGTAGAGGAAAGGAAAGATGATGAAAAAGGGAGGCAGAGAACAATTAGTTGAATCTCAATGTAACATAAACACACTGCATTTCCTACTACCGTAACTAGCAGACATCTGAAACAGTGGAAACACATCAACCATCAGATCACTACAGGTCTTTGTGGTTTTCAAAGACAGTTTAAGATTCTTTGTATTGAAAAAGCTCTATAACAAAACATCTAGACTGATTCTGATGTATTTCTACATCTCTCCTCCTCTAGGATAGTGGACAAACCGTGAGGAGAACCTCTACTCCTCTAGGATAGTGGACAGACCGTGAGGAGAACCTCTACTCCTCCAGGATAGAGGACAGACCGTGAGGAGAACCTCTACTCCTCTAGGATAGTGGACAGACCGTGAGGAGAACCTCTACTCCTCTAGGATAGTGGACAGACCGTGAGGAGAACCTCTACTCCTCTAGGATAGTGGACAGACCGTGAGGAGATCCTCTACTCCTCTAGGATAGTGGACAGACCGTGAGGAGATCCTCTACTCCTCTAGGATAGTGGACAGACCGTGAGGAGATCCTCTACTCCTCTAGGATAGTGGACAGACCGTGAGGAGACCCTCTACTCCTCTAGGATAGTGGACAGACCGTGAGGAGACCCTCTACTCCTCTAGGATAGTGGACAGACCGTGAGGAGAACCTCTACTCCTCTAGGATAGTGGACAGACCGTGAGGAGAATCTCCTCATCTCTCCTCCTCTAGGATAGTGGACAGACCGTGAGGAGAACCTCCTCATCTCTCCTCCTCTAGGATAGTGGACAGACCGTGAGGAGAATCTCCTCATCTCTACTCCTCTAGGATAGTGGACAGACCGTGAGGAGAACCTCCTCATCTCTCCTCCTCTAGGATAGTGGACAGACCGTGAGGAGAACCTCCTCATCTCTCCTCCTCTAGGATAGTGGACAGACCGTGAGGAGAACCTCCTCATCTCTACTCCTCTAGGATAGTGGACAAACCGTGAGGAGAACCTCCTCATCTCTCCTCCTCTAGGATAGTGGACAGACCGTGAGGAGAACCTCCTCATCTCTCCTCCTCTAGGATAGTGGACAGACCGTGAGGAGAACCTCCTCATCTCTACTCCTCTAGGATAGTGGACAGACCGTGAGGAGAACCTCCTCATCTCTCCTCCTCTAGGATAGTGGACAGACCGTGAGGAGAACCTCCTCATCTCTCCTCCTCTAGGATAGTGGACAGACCGTGAGGAGAACCTCCTCATCTCTACTCCTCTAGGATAGTGGACAGACCGTGAGGAGAACCTCCTCATCTCTCCTCCTCTAGGATAGTGGACAGACCGTGAGGAGAACCTCCTCATCTCTACTCCTCTAGGATAGTGGACAGACCGTGAGGAGAACCTCCTCATCTCTACTCCTCTAGGATAGTGGACAGACCGTGAGGAGAACCTCCTCATCTCTACTCCTCTAGGATAGTGGACATACTGTGAGGAGAACCTCCTCATCTCTACTCCTCTAGGATAGTGGACAGACCGTGAGGAGAACCTCCTCATCTCTACTCCTCTAGGATAGTGGACAGACCGTGAGGAGAACCTCCTCATCTCTACTCCTCTAGGATAGTGGACAGACCGTGAGGAGAACCTCCTCATCTCTACTCCTCTAGGATAGTGGACAGACCGTGAGGAGAACCTCCTCATCTCTCCTCCTCTAGGATAGTGGACAGACCGTGAGGAGAACCTCCTCATCTCTCCTCCTCTAGGATAGTGGACAGACCGTGAGGAGAACCTCCTCATCTCTCCTCCTCTAGGATAGTGGACAGACCGTGAGGAGAACCTCCTCATCTCTACTCCTCTAGGATAGTGGACATACCGTGAGGAGAACCTCCTCATCCCTCCTCCTCTAGGATAGTGGACATACCGTGAGGAGAACCTCCTCATCTCTCCTCCTCTAGGATAGTGGACAGACCGTGAGGAGAACCTCCTCATCTCTCCTCCTCTAGGATAGTGGACAGACCGTGAGGAGAACCTCCTCATCTCTACTCCTCTAGGATAGTGGACAGACCGTGAGGAGAACCTCCTCATCTCTACTCCTCTAGGATAGTGGACCTACCGTGAGGAGAACCTCCTCATCTCTCCTCCTCTAGGATAGTGGACAGACCGTGAGGAGAACCTCCTCATCTCTCCTCCTCTAGGATAGTGGACCTACCGTGAGGAGAACCTCCTCATCTCTACTCCTCTAGGATAGTGGACCTACCGTGAGGAGAACCTCCTCATCTCTACTCCTCTAGGATAGTGGACAGACCGTGAGGAGAACCTCCTCATCTCTCCTCCTCTAGGATAGTGGACATACCGTGAGGAGAACCTCCTCATCTCTCCTCCTCTAGGATAGTGGACAGACCGTGAGGAGAACCTCCTCATCTCTACTCCTCTAGGATAGTGGACAGACCGTGAGGAGAACCTCCTCATCTCTACTCCTCTAGGATAGTGGACAGACCGTGAGGAGAACCTCTAAATCTCTACTCCTCCAGGATAGTGGACAGACCGTGAGGAGAACCTCCTCACCTCTAGGATAGTGGACAGACCGTGAGGAGAACCTCTACATCTCTACTCCTCTAGGATAGTGGACAGACCGTGAGGAGAACCTCCTCACCTCTAGGATAGTGGACAGACCGTGAGGAGAACCTCTACATCTCTACTCCTCCAGGATAGTGGACAGACCGTGAGGAGAACCTCCTCACCTCTAGGATAGTGGACAGACCGTGAGGAGAACCTCTACATCTCTACTCCTCCAGGATAGTGGACAGACCGTGAGGAGAACCTCCTCACCTCTAGGATAGTGGACAGACCGTGAGGAGAACCTCTACATCTCTACTCCTCTAGGATAGTGGACAGACCGTGAGGAGAACCTCCTCATCTCTCCTCCTCTAGGATAGTGGACAGACCGTGAGGAGAACCTCCTCATCTCTCCTCCTCTAGGATAGTGGACAGACCGTGAGGAGAACCTCCTCACCTCTAGGATAGTGGACAGACCGTGAGGAGAACCTCCTCATCTCTACTCCTCTAGGATAGTGGACAGACGTGAGGAGAACCTCCTCATCTCTACTCCTCTAGGATAGTGGACAGACCGTGAGGAGAACCTCCTCATCTCTCCTCCTCTAGGATAGTGGACAGACCGTGAGGAGAACCTCCTCATCTCTACTCCTCTAGGATAGTGGACAGACCGTGAGGAGAACCTCCTCATCTCTCCTCCTCTAGGATAGTGGACAGACCGTGAGGAGAACCTCCTCATCTCTACTCCTCTAGGATAGTGGACAGACCGTGAGGAGAACCTCTACTCCTCCAGGACAGTGGACCTACCGTGTGGAGATCCTTTTGACAGTGATCTGAGGTCCGTAGTTCTTGCCTTGCACCATAGTCTTCCCTATGGACCTCACCATGGGGAGAGTATAGACTCTGGGGGCTAGCAGGGGCCTCAACTGGCCCTGGACGATGCCCCACGTTCCTGTGTTGTAGTGGGACGTACAGCTCTGGAATACACACACAGTTACGAGGAATGAGTCAGATGTATTGAATCATAATGGACTGTCAATACAGGATTACACAGTTACGAGGAATGAGTCAGATGTATTGAATCATAATGGACTGTCAATACAGGATTATACAGTTATGAGGAATGAGTCAGATGTATTGAATCATAATGGACTGTCAATACAGGATTATACAGTAGAGAGGAATGAGTCAGATGTATTGAATCATAATGGACTGTCAATACAGGATTATACAGTTATGAGGAATGAGTCAGATGTATTGAATCATAATGGACTGTCAATACAGGATTATACAGTAGAGAGGAATGAGTCAGATGTATTGAATCATAATGGACTGTCAATACAGGATTATACAGTAGAGAGGAATGAGTCAGATGTATTGAATCATAATGGACTGTCAATACAGGATTATACAGTAGAGAGGAATGAGTCAGATGTATTGAATCATAATGGACTGTCAATACAGGATTATACAGTAGAGAGGAATGAGTCAGATGTATTAAATCATAATGGACAGTCAATACAGGATTATACAGTAGAGAGGAATGAGTCAGATGTATTGAATCATAATGGACTGTCAATACAGGATTATACAGTTATGAGGAATGAGTCAGATGTATTGAATCATAATGGACTGTCAATACAGGATTATACAGTAGAGAGGAATGAGTCAGATGTATTGAATCATAATGGACTGTCAATACAGGATTATACAGTAGAGAGGAATGAGTCAGATGTATTAAATCATAATGGACAGTCAATACAGGATTATACAGTAGAGAGGAATGAGTCAGATGTATTAAATCATAATGGACAGTCAATACAGGATTATACAGTAGAAGGGACAAATGCTAAATATGCTACTGTGTCTGAGGACATTAAAGTGGAGGAGATAGTGAGGTGTGTGGTGAGGTGTCTGTGTGTGTGTGTGTGTGTGTGTGTGTGTGTGTGGTGAGAGTGTGTGTGGTGAAGTGTGTGTAGTGAGGTGTGTGTGTGGTGAGGTGTGTGGTGAGGTGTCTGTGTGTGTGTGTGTGGTGAGAGTGTGTGTGTGGTGAAGTGTGTGTAGTGAGATGTGTGTGTGGTGAGGTGTGTGGTGAAGTGTGTGTGTGTGTGTGTGTGTGTGTGTGTGTGTGTGTGTGTGTGTGTGTGTGTGTGT
Source organism: Salvelinus alpinus (assembly GCF_045679555.1). Classification (NCBI taxonomy): domain Eukaryota; kingdom Metazoa; phylum Chordata; class Actinopteri; order Salmoniformes; family Salmonidae; genus Salvelinus; species Salvelinus alpinus. Next base: position 260,216 of record NW_027255983.1, read on the forward strand.
GTGTGTGGTGAGGTGTGTGTGGTGAGGTGTGTGTGGTGAGGTGTGTGTGGTGACCTGTGTGAGGTGAGGTGTGTGAGGTGAGGTGTGTGGTGAGGTGTGTGTGGTGAGGTGTGTGTGGTGAGGTGTGTGAGGTGAGGTGTGTGTGGTGAGGTGTGTGTGGTGAGGTGTGTGTGGTGAGGTGTGTGAGGTGAGGTGTGTGTGGTGAGGTGTGTGTGTACCTGGTTGTTGGGGCTCAGGTTGAGTGAGGTGTTTACCTGGTTGTTGGGGCTCAGGTTGAGTGAGGTGTGTACCTGGTTGTTGGGGCTCAGGTTGAGTGAGGTGTGTACCTGGTTGTTGGGGCTGAGGTTGAGTGAGGTGTGTTTACCTGGTTGTTGGGGCTCAGGTTGAGTGAGGTGTGTACCTGGTTGTTGGGGCTCAGGTTGAGTGAGGTGTGTACCTGGTTGTTGGGGCTCAGGTTGAGTGAGGTGTGTACCTGGTTGTTGGGGCTGAGGTTGAGTGAGGTGTGTTTACCTGGTTGTTGGGGCTCAGGTTGAGTGAGGTGTGTACCTGGTTGTTGGGGCTCAGGTTGAGTGAGGTGTGTACCTGGTTGTTGGGGCTCAGGTTGAGTGAGGTGTGTACCTGGTTGTTGGGGCTGAGGTTGAGTGAGGTGTGTACCTGGTTGTTGGGGCTCAGGTTGAGTGAGGTGTGTACCTGGTTGTTGGGGCTCAGGTTGAGTAACCTCCATGATGAGTACATGAGGTCAGAGAAGTGGTAAAGAACGCGTAGTCTGGCCCGGACTGCTTCCATGCTGACCTCTCTCAGAGAGCTGAACTGGGGGGGCACCGCTGACGGCAGGCCTAGCTGGAGGGGTACGGAGGAACCTGGAGACGGGGGCAGAAATAAAACAGACACATGTCACAGACAGAGAGGGACGCAGGGAGAGGGAGGGAGGGAGGGAGGGAGGGAGGGAGGGAGGGAAAGATAGAGAGGGAGGGAGAGATAGAGAGAGAGAGGGAGAGATAGAGAGAGAGAGAGAGGGAGGGAAGGAGGGAGAGAGAGGGAGAGATAGAGAGAGGGAGGGAAGGAGGGAGAGAGGGAGGGATAGATGGAGGGAGGGAGAGAGGGAGGGAGAGAGGGAGGGAGAGAAGGAGGGAGAGAGAGAGAGAGGGAGGGATAGAGAGAGAGAGGGAGGGAAGGAAGGAGGGAGGGAGGGAGGGAGGGAGGGAGAGGGAGGGAGGGAAGGAGGGAGAGAGGGATGGATAGAGAGAGAGGGAGGGATAGAGAGGGAGGGATAGAGAGAGAGAGAGAGAGAGAGGGAGGGAGGGAGGGAGGGAGGGAGGGAGGGAGGGAGGGAGAGGGAGGGATAGAGAGAGGGAGGGAGGTAGGGATAGAGAGAGGGAGAGAGGGAGGGAGAGAGGGAGGGAAGGAGGGATAGAGAGAGAGGGAGGGAGGGAGGGAGGGAGGGAGGGAGGGAGGGAGGGAGGGAGGGAGGGAGGGAGGGAGGGAGGGAGGGAGGAGGTGAAATCATTTTAGAATCCAATCATTATCCATCTCTTCCAGCTAGACACCATTTCCTTGGTTTATCTTATCACACTATTGAATGACGACCCTGAGATCAGAACACAATCCATTTCTACAGACAGAAGTTGTAATTTACTGCCATCTAGAGTTGGAGATATTATGACTCCATGTTAAAGTACCTGACCATTAAACACCTCAACAGGTACAGAGGCCATGGCAGTCCACGTCATGCGTTGACGACTGAAGTAGAGAGACTGCCTGCTGTGTGTGTGTGTGTGTGTGTGTGTGTGTGTGTGTGTGTGTGTGTGTGTGTGTGTGTGTGTGTGTGTGTGTGTGTTTACCCGGGGCCCGGGGAGGGACAGACGGAGCAGTCCAGGCAGCAGAGTGACAGCGACCAGCAGAGACCTGGTTAATGTCCTTCCCCTGTAGTGATGTCACCAGGGTGGGCTCTCTCACATGGTTGGTGTGGCCCAGACCCAACTAGGAGACAGAGAGAACAGAGAGACACAGATCAAGACCCAACTAGGAGACAGAGACACAGATCAAGACCCAACTAGGAGACAGAGAGAACAGAGACACAGATCAAGACCCAACTAGGAGACAGAGAGAACAGAGAGACACAGATCAAGACCCAACTAGGAGACAGAGACACAGATCAAGACCCAACTTGGAGACAGAGAGAACAGAGACACAGATCAAGACCCAACTAGGAGACAGAGAGAACAGAGACACAGATCAAGACCCAACTAGGAGACAGAGAGAACAGAGAGACACAGATCAAGACCCAACTAGGAGACAGAGACACAGATCAAGACCCAACTAGGAGACAGAGAGAACAGAGACACAGATCAAGACCCAACTAGGAGACAGAGAGAACATAGAGACACAGATAGGAGACAGAGAGAACAGAGACACAGATCAAGACCCAACTAGGAAACAGAGAGAACAGAGAGACACAGATCAAGACCCAACTAGGAGACAGAGAGAACAGAGAGACACAGATCAAGACCCAACTAGGAGACAGAGACACAGATCAAGACCCAACTAGGAGACAGAGAGAACAGAGACACAGATCAAGACCCAACTAGGAGACAGAGAGAACAGAGAGACACAGATCAAGACCCAACTAGGAGACAGAGACACAGATCAAGACCCAACTTGGAGACAGAGAGAACAGAGACACAGATCAAGACCCAACTAGGAGACAGAGAGAACAGAGACACAGATCAAGACCCAACTAGGAGACAGAGAGAACAGAGAGACACAGATCAAGACCCAACTAGGAGACAGAGACACAGATCAAGACCCAACTAGGAGACAGAGAGAACAGAGACACAGATCAAGACCCAACTAGGAGACAGAGACACAGATCAAGACCCAACTAGGAGACAGAGAGAACAGAGACACAGATCGAGACCCAACTAGGAGACAGAGAACAGAGACACAGATCAAGACCCAACTAGGAGACAGAGAGAACAGAGACACAGATCAAGACCCAACTAGGAGACAGAGACACAGATCAAGACCCAACTAGTAGACAGAGAGAACAGAGAAACAGATCAAGACCCAACTAGGAGACAGAGAGAACATAGAGACACAGATCAAGACCCAACTAGGAGACAGAGAGAACAGAGACACAGATCAAGACCCAACTAGGAGACAGAGAGAACATAGAGACACAGATCAAGACCCAACTAGGAGACAGAGAGACCAGAGACACAGATCAAGACCCAACTAGGAGACAGAGAGACCAGAGACACAGATCAAGACCCAACTAGGAGACAGAGAAAACATAGAGACACAGATCAAGACCCAACTAGAAGACAGAGACACAGATCGAGACCCAACTAGGAGGCAGAGACACAGATCAAGACCCAACTAGGAGACAGAGAGAACAGAGACACAGATCAAGACCCAACTAGGAGACAGAGAGAACAGAGACACAGATCAAGACCCAACTAGGAGACAGAGAGAACAGAGACACAAGATCAAGACCCAACTAGGAGACAGAGACACAGATCAAGACCCAACTAGGAGACAGAGAGAACAGAGACACAGATCAAGACCCAACTAGGAGACAGAGAGAAGAGACACACAGATCAAGACCCAACTAGGAGACAGAGAGACCAGAGACAAAGATCAAGACCCAACTAGGAGACAGAGAGAACAGAGACACAGATCAAGACCCAACTAGGAGACAGAGAGAACAGAGACACAGATCAAGACCCAACTAGGAGACAGAGACACAGATCAAGACCCAACTAGGAGACAGAGAGAACAGAGACACAGATCAAGACCCAACTAGGAGACAGAGAGACAGATCAAGACCCAACTAGGAGACAGAGAGACAGATCAAGACCCAACTAGGAGACAGAGAGAACAGAGACACAGATCAAGACCCAACTAGGAGACAGAGAAAACAGAGACACAGATCAAGACCCAACTAGGAGACAGAGACACAGATCAAGACCCAACTAGGAGACAGAGAGAACCGAGACACAGGTCAAGACCCAACTAGGAGACAGAGAGAACAGAGACACAGATCTGTCCCTGTGTGTGTACCTGTCCCTGTGTGTGTACCTGTCCCTGTGTGTGTACCTGTATGTGTATCTGTCCCAGTGTGTGTTGTATCCTACCTGTCCCTCTGAGTTGCTGCCCCAGGTATAGACCTCTCCAGTAGAGGACAGGGCCAGAGTGTGTTCGGCCCCCACCGCCACATCCTGTATAAACACGTCAGACAGAGCTGGTACCACCTGGGGGCGATTGTGGTTCCTGGCCCGGCCCTCCGGCAGCCCTATCAGTCGGTCTGGAGACGGGGGGACACACAGGAAGGTTGATGAGGGGTGTTACACGCTAACAAAGACACATTCTGTATGTTATAATTCGTCTAAAGTAGACAGGATATTCTTTTGTCCAGAATCAAGATGGATGATGAAAATAATATAGAAATGCAGAACTAGAGTAACAGACAACACTGAGAGAATATGGTGTTTTTCCTCAGCATGTTCTATTCTATAATATTTCTACGTTATCTGTTGTACTGAACGGTACGTGCATGTAGTGTATCGTATCCAGACCTTGTCCGAACGTGTACACGCTGCCGTCTTTAGTGAGGGCAACAGAGAACTGAGTTCCACAGGACACCTTCTTGACGCCGAGTCCACAGAGAATGTCCACCTTCTGTGGAACACAAAAACAACAACGTGAATACAACTGGAATACGACTTGGTGAAGTGGTGCTGCAAGAGACGATATACACAGAATATACTACAGAATATACTACAGAATATACTACAGAATATACTACAGAATATACACAGAATATACTACAGAATATACTACAGAATATACTACAGAATATACACAGAATATACTACAGAATATACACAGAATATACTACAGAATATACTACAGAATATACACAGAATATACACAGAATATACACAGAATATACTACAGAATATACACAGAATATACTACAGAATATACTACAGAATATACTACAGAATATACACAGAATATACTACAGAATATACTACAGAATATACTACAGAATATACACAGAATATACTACAGAATATACACAGAATATACAGTCGTGGCCAAAAGTTGAGAGAATGACACTAATATAAATTTTCACAAAGTCTGCTGCCTCAGTTTGTATGATGGCAATTTGCATATTCTCCAGAATGTTATGAAGAGTGATCAGATGAAGTGCAATTAATTGCAAAGTCCCTCTTTGCCATGCAAATGAACTGAATCCCCAAAAAACATTTCCACTGCATTTCAGCCCTGCCACAAAAGGACCAGCTGACATCATGTCAGTGATTCTCTCGTTAACACAGGTGTGAGTGTTGACGAGGACAAGGCTGGAGATCACTCTGTCATGCTGATTGTGTTCGAATAACAGACTGGAATCTTCCAAAAGAGGGTGGTGCTTGGAATCATTGTTCTTCCTCTGTCAACCATGGTTACCTGCAAGGAAACACGTGCAATCATCATCCACCTTTGCACAAAAGGGCTTCACAGGCAAGGATATTGCTGCCAGTAAGATTGCACCTAAATCAACCATTTATCGGATCATCAAGAACTTCAAGGAGAGCAATTCAATTGTTGTGAAGAAGGCTTCAGGGTGCCCAAGAAAGTCCAGCAAGCGCCAGGACCGTCTCCTAAAGTTGAATCAGCTGCGGGATCGGGGCACCACCAGTACAGAGCTTGCTCAGGAATGGCAGCAGGCAGGTGTGAGTGCATCTGCACGCACAGTGAGGCGAAGACTTTTGGAGGATGGCCTGGTGCCAAGAAGGTCAGCAAAGAAGCCACTTCTCTCCAGGAAAAACATCAGGGACAGACTGATATTCTGCAAAAGGTACAGGGATTGGACTGCTGAGGACTGGGGTAAAGTCATTTTCTTTGATGAATCCCCTTTCCGATTGTTTAGGGCATCCGGAAAAAAGCTTGTCCGGAAAAGACAAGGTGAGCGCTACCATCAGTCCTGTGTCATGCCAACAGTAAAGCACCCTGAGACCATTCATGTGTGGGGTTGCTTCTCAGCCAACGGAGTGGGCTCACTCACAATTTCACCTAAGAACACAGCCATGAATAAAGAATGGTACCAACACATCCTCCGAGAGCAACTTCTCCCAACCATCCAGGAACAGTTTGGTGACGAACAATGCCTTTTCCAGTATGATGGAGCACCTTGCCATAAGGCAAAAGTGATAACTAAGTGGCTTGGGGAACAAAATATCGAAATTATGGGTCCATGGCCAGGAAACGCCCCAGACCTTAACTCCATTGAGAACTTGTGGTCAATCCTCAAGAGGCGGGTGGACAAACGAAAACACACAAATTCTGACAAATGCAAGAATGGGCTGCCATCAGTCAGGATGTGGCCCAGAAGTTAATTGACAGCATGCCAGGGCCGATTGCAGAGGTCTTGAAAAAGAAGGGTCAACACTGCAAATATTTACTTTTTGCATCAACTTCATGTAATTGTCAATAATTGCCTGGATATACTTCATGTAATTGCCTGGATATACTTACAGAATATACTACAGACCGAATATACTACAGACTGAATATACAACAGACAGAATATACTTACAGAATATACTACAGACTGAATATACTACAGACAGAATATACTTACAGAATATACTACAGACTGAATATACTACAGACTGAATATACTTACAGAATATACTACAGACTGCATACACTTACAGAATATACTACAGACAGAATGTACTACAGACTGCATATACTTACAGAATATACAGACAGAATATATAGACAACACACACACCAATCAACGTCAAATCCATTCCCTTCCTCTCCTGAGAATGGAGGAACAGAATGACAGTCAACACTACTGTACATACCTGAGGTGAGGACTTGGCGGTAGAATTCCCCAGTCCGAGTTTCCCGTAGTCTCCGTCTCCGAAGGCCCAGACCATCATTCCATCGGCAGAGACGGCTACGGTGTGATTCAGACCACACGCCACCTGGGACCAGAAAGAACCAGACGTGGGTCAGATACATCTGTGCTTGACGTGGTTCACCTGACACAACGAAACCAAATACTTTCAGAGAATGTTTTTTCTGCTATTTATATTGTGACCGCTAGTGTATCTCACCTGTCCAACCTGGTATCTGTTAGTGTATCTCACCTGTCCAACCTGGTATCTGTTAGTGTATCACACCTGTCCAACCTGGTATCTGTTAGTGTATCTGACCTGTCCAACCTGGTATCTGTTAGTGTATCTCACCTGTCCAACCTGGTATCTGTTAGTGTATCTCACCTGTCCAACCTGGTATCTGTTAGTGTATCACACCTGTCCAACCTGGTATCTGTTAGTGTATCTGACCTGTCCAACCTGGTATCTGTTAGTGTATCTCACCTGTCCAACCTGGTATCTGTTAGTGTATCCCACCTGTCCAACCTGGTATCTGTTAGTGTATCTCACCTGTCCAACCTGGTATCTGTTAGTGTATCTGACCTGTCCAACCTGGTATCTGTTAGTGTATCTCACCTGTCCAACCTGGTATATGTTAGTGTATCACACCTGTCCAACCTGGTATCTGTTAGTGTATCTGACCTGTCCAACCTGGTATCTGTTAGTGTATCTTACCTGTCCAACCTGGTATCTGTTAGTGTAGTACACCTGTCCAACCTGGTATCTGTTAGTGTAGTACACCTGTCCAACCTGGTATCTGTTAGTGTATCTCACCTGTCCAACCTGGTATCTGTTAGTGTATCACACCTGTCCAACCTGGTATCTGTTAGTGTATCTGACCTGTCCAACCTGGTATCTGTTAGTGTATCTGACCTGTCCAACCTGGTATCTGTTAGTGTATCTGACCTGTCCAACCTGGTATCTGTTAGTGTATCTCACCTGTCCAACCTGGTATCTGTTAGTGTAGTACACCTGTCCAACCTGGTATCTGTTAGTGTATCTCACCTGTCCAACCTGGTATCTGTTAGTGTATCTCACCTGTCCAACCTGATATCTGTTAGTGTATCTCACCTGTCCAACCTGGTATCTGTTAGTGTATCTGACCTGTCCAACCTGGTATCTGTTAGTGTATCTCACCTGTCCAACCTGGTATCTGTTAGTGTATCCCACCTGTCCAACCTGGTATCTGTTAGTGTATCTCACCTGTCCAACCTGGTATCTGTTAGTGTATCCCACCTGTCCAACCTGGTATCTGTTAGTGTATCTCACCTGTCCAACCTGGTATCTGTTAGTGTATCTCACCTGTCCAACCTGGTATCTGTTAGTGTATCTCACCTGTCCAACCTGGTATCTGTTAGTGTATCTCACCTGTCCAACCTGATATCTGTTAGTGTATCTGACCTGTCCAACCTGGTATCTGTTAGTGTATCTCACCTGTCCAACCTGGTGTCTGTTAGTGTATCTCACCTGTCCAACCTGGTATCCCTCCAGCGCGGTGACTTTCTCAGGCAGTTTCTTGTTGGATGTGTTTCCCAGGCCGAGCCGGCCATAGTCCCCGTTCCCAAAGCAGAACAGCCTCCCGTCAGCAGTCACCACCGCCGAGTGCTTGAACCCGCAGGACATCTGCCCACAGAGAAAACGTTGATGAACACGGGAACACATCCAATCATAACGAGAGGAAACGCTGATGAACACGGGAACACATCCAATCATAATAAGAGGAAACGTTGATGAACACGGGAACACATCCAATCATAACAAGAGGAAACGCTGATGAACACGGGAACACATCCAATCATAACAAGAGGAAACGTTGATGAACACAGGAACACATCCAATCATAACAAGAGGAAACGTTGATGAACACGGGAACACATCCAATCATAACAAGAGGAAACGCTGATGAACACGGGAACACATCCAATCATAACAAGAGGAAACGCTGATGAACACGGGAACACATCCAATCATAACAAGAGGAAACGCTGATGAACACGGGAACACATCCAATCATAACGAGAGGAAACGCTGATGAACACGGGAACACATCCAATCATAACAAGAGGAAACGTTGATGAACACGGGAACACATCCAATCATAACGAGAGGAAACGCTGATGAACACGGGAACACATCCAATCATAACGAGAGGAAACGCTGATGAACACGGGAACACATCCAATCATAACAAGAGGAAACGCTGATGAACACGGGAACACATCCAATCATAACGAGAGGAAACGTTGATGAACACGGGAACACATCCAATCATAACAAGAGGAAACGTTGATGAACACGGGAACACATCCAATCATAACGAGAGGAAACGTTGATGAACACGGGAACACATCCAATCATAACGAGAGGAAACGCTGATGAACACGGGAACACATCCAATCATAACGAGAGGAAACGTTGATAAACACGGGAACACATCCAATCATAACAAGAGGAAACGTTGATGAACACGGGAACACATCCAATCATAACAAGAGGGAACGTTGATGAACACGGGAACACATCCAATCATAACAAGAGGAAACGCTGATGAACACGGGAACACATCCAATCATAACGAGAGGAAATGCTGATGAACACGGGAACACATCCAATCATAACAAGAGGAAACGTTGATGAACACGGGAACACATCCAATCATAACAAGAGGGAACGTTGATGAACACGGGAACACATCCAATCATAACAAGAGGAAACGCTGATGAACACGGGAACACATCCAATCATAACGAGAGGAAATGCTGATGAACACGGGAACACATCCAATCATAACAAGAGGAAACGTTGATGAACACGGGAACACATCCAATC
>NW_027255983.1:275000-282500 GCF_045679555.1 Salvelinus alpinus
AATCTCCACCCGGCACAGCCAGAAGAGGACTGGCCACCCCTCATAGCCTGGTTCCTCTCTAGGTTTCTTCCTAAGTTTTGGCCTTTCTAGGGAGTTTTTCCTAGCCACCGTGCTTCTACACCTGCATTGCTTGCTGTTTGGGTTTTTAGGCTGGGTTTCTGTACAGCACTTTGTGATATCAGCTGATGTAAAAAAAGGTCTTTATAAATACATTTGATTGATGGTGTCTGTCTACCTGTTGTGCCTGTGAGAAGGAGGGTGCTGTGGTGGGCACCAGGATGTTTCTGCCAGCCTCTGCCAGCTGTCCGTGTCTACCAGCTCCCCACAGAAACACGTCGCACTTCCCTCCCAGGTGCCAGTCCTGGAGACAACAGAAACACAACTCATTGTCTGTCACAACAACCACGAGTCCATTCAACATCTAGCATACAGGACAACAACCACGAGTCTGGGATGATCCCATTTCAATTCAACGTGTGTCTCTTCAAAAGTGCCTGAATGACAAAATGAAATGTGTAACATGGCGTAGATCTGTTCTAGAGACCTGAAACAAACGAGAAAACATGACGACATAAAGCATCTGAGCCTGAACACATCTTACCTCTGGTCTGGAGGTGGCCCAAGACATGATCTGTTCATCCATACCAGAACCCCATGTACTGTTGTCCTGTACAGACAAGAGAGTTTTAATCTATACCAGAACCCCATGTACTGTTGTCCTGTACAGAGAAGAGAGTATTAATCCATACCAGAACCCCATGTACTGTTGTCCTGTACAGAGAAGAGAGTATTAATCTATACCAGAACCCCATGTACTGTTGTCCTGTACAGAGAAGAGAGTATTAATCTATACCAGAACCCCATGTACTGTTGTCCTGTACAGACAAGAGAGTTTTAATCTATAGACACATCATATCATTGCTACCCTCACAGAGCTCTTGTATGACCCACCAGTTTGAATACGTGGTTGGACACTTTGTCAAATCTTGTTGTCAGCTTCTATCCCAAATGTTGGTTACATCTTAAAGAGACAAGACAGGTTCTAGTCCAAATGTTGGTAACATTTTAAAGAGACAAGTCAGCTTCTAGACCAAATGTTGGTAACATCTTAAAGAGACAAGACAGCTTCTAGTCCAAATGTTGGTTACATCTTAAAGAGACAAGACAGCTTCTAGACCAAATGTTGGTAACATCTTAAAGAGACAAGACAGCTTCTAGACCAAATGTTGGTAACATCTTAAAGAGACAAGACAGCTTCTAGTCCAAATGTTGGTAACATCTTAAAGAGACAAGTCAGCTTCTAGACCAAATGTTGGTAACATCTTAAAGAGACAAGACAGCTTCTAGTCCAAATGTTGGTTACATTTTAAAGAGACAAGACAGCTTCTAGACCAAATGTTGGTAACATCTTAAAGAGAAAAGACAGGTTCTAGACCAAATGTTGGTAACATCTTAAAGAGACAAGACAGCTTCTAGACCAAATGTTGGTAACATCTTAAAGAGACAAGACAGGTTCTAGTCCAAATGTTGGTAACATCTTAAAGAGACAAGACAGCTTCTAGTCCAAATGTTGGTAACATCTTAAAGAGACAAGACAGCTTCTAGTCCAAATGTTGGTAACATCTTAAAGAGACAAGACAGCTTCTAGACCAAATGTTGGTAACATCTTAGAGACAAGACAGCTTCTAGACCAAATGTTGGTAACATCTTAAAGAGACAAGACAGCTTCTAGACCAAATGTTGGTAACATCTTAAAGAGACAAGACAGCTTCTAGACCAAATGTTGGTAACATCTTAAAGAGACAAGACAGCTTCTAGACCAAATGTTGGTAACATCTTAGAGACAAGACAGGTTCTAGACCAAATGTTGGTAACATCTTAAAGAGACAAGACAGCTTCTAGTCCAAATGTTGGTAACATCTTAAAGAGACAAGACAGCTTCTAGACCAAATGTTGGTAACATCTTAAAGAGACAAGACAGCTTCTAGTCCAAATGTTGGTAACATCTTAAAGAGACAAGACAGCTTCTAGACCAAATGTTGGTAACATCTTAGAGACAAGACAGGTTCTAGACCAAATGTTGGTAACATCTTAAAGAGACAAGACAGCTTCTAGTCCAAATGTTGGTAACATCTTAAAGAGACAAGACAGCTTCTAGACCAAATGTTGGTAACATCTTAAAGAGACAAGACAGCTTCTAGACCAAATGTTGGTAACATCTTAAAGAGTGACTGAATGCCCCTGATTCCGCATGTGTTTTTCTTTTGCTCATTAAGACAAAAGGAGATTTCAGTCTTGAGGGTGTTGTTGGATGTGGCAGTTATGTTATATATTATGTTATATATGACGTATAATATTATGTTATATATTACGTTTTATATTATGTTATATATTACGTTTTATATTATGTTATATGTTACGTATTATATTATGTTATATATGACGTATAATATTATGTTATATGTTACGTTTTATATTATGTTATATATTACGTTTTATATTATGTTATATATGACGTATTATGTTATGTTATATATGACGTATTATATTATGTTATATATTACGTATTAAATGATAATATATATGGCGTTTTCAACCAGAGAAGTTGGTTCTCCAGTTCAGTTGTACTTTAAAGACCCAGTCCGTCAGAGCTATAGAGGTTCAGGGTCTTCTGTAGGGATCAGGGAAACCTCACCATGAGAAGGACCATCTCCTCCTTGGGTACAGGCTCCAGGTCGGGAACAGCAAAGGCCTCTGGGAACGTGTTGCCCCGAGCCAGGGCCTCCGCTGCCTTCACCGTGGTGGAGAAGCAGTCTAGCCACGCCCACTCGCCGGGGGACCAGGTACAGGTGTCTGGCTCCAGGGGACAGAGGCGGAGGTGGGGGGGGACGGGAGGGGAACACAGGAGCTGATCCAGGTGTAGCCCCACGGCCAGGGAGGCCAGGCACTGCATGTAGGGGCTGTGGACTAGCTGTTCTCCACACACTACATGGGGCTGGAGGAACAAACAGGAAGTACACATTTACACTTGGGTGTTATAGCATATGTTATCGTAACCGCTAACTACGACTACGGTGAAACAAATACGATTAAAAATAGGAAGTAGGTATCCTTTAGTCAGTTATGATCGATTCACTTGGAATGAAACTGGGCTTTCATTTACTTTCAAAATAACACACACACACACACACACACACACACACACACACACACACACACACACACACACACACACACACACACACACACACACACACACACACACACACACACACACACACACACACACACACAGAGTACCTTCTCATATGAGTACTGCTCCTGCAGCATAACAGGAAGCCTCTCCAGGAAGGCTCTCATGCACGGAGCCATGTTCAATCCCACAACCCCCTGTTTCTTCAGCGCCGTCCGGCAGGTGGCTAGCACCTGGTGAGAGGACATGAAGTCTGTCGAGCAGTTCACCACCAACACATCCTGAGGACAAAGACAACAACAGAACCATGAAAGTCAGCCAAGAGTCAAATACATACCAGAAGTCGCTTTAACCCGTACTGCAGTATCCTTTAGTCAGTCCATACTGCAGTATCCTTTAGTCAGTCCATACTGCAGTATCCTTTAGTCAGTCCATACTGCAGTATCCTTTAGTCAGTCCATACTGCAGTATCCTTTAGTCAGAGTTGAGTCAGTCCATACTGTAGTATCCTTTAGTCAGTCCATACTGCAGTATCCTTTAGTCAGTCCATACTGTAGTATCCTTTAGTCAGTCCATACTGAAGTATCCTTTAGTCAGTCCATACTGTAGAATCCTTTAGTCAGTCCATACTGTAGAATCCTTTAGTCAGTCCATACTGTAGAATCCTTTAGTCAGTCCATACTGTAGAATCCTTTAGTCAGTCCATACTGCAGTATCCTTTAATCAGTCCATACTGTAGAATCCTTTAGTCAGTCCATACTGCAGTATCCTTTAGTCAGTCCATACTGTAGTATCCTTTAGTCAGTCCATACTGTAGTATCCTTTAGTCAGTCCATACTGTAGTATCCTTTAGTCAGTCCATACTGTAGTATCCTTTAGTCAGTCCATACTGCAGTATCCTTTAGTCAGTCCATACTGCAGTATCCTTTAGTCAGTCCATACTGCAGTATCCTTTAGTCAGTCCATACTGTAGTATCCTTTAGTCAGTCCATACTGCAGTATCCTTTAGTCAGAGTTGAGTCAGTCCATACTGTAGTATCCTTTAGTCAGTCCATACTGTAGTATCCTTTAGTCAGTCCATACTGTAGAATCCTTTAGTCAGAGTTGAGTCAGTCCATACTGCAGTATCCTTTAGTCAGTCCATACTGTAGTATCCTTTAGTCAGTCCATACTGTAGAATCCTTTAGTCAGTCCATACTGCAGTATCCTTTAGTCAGTCCATACTGTAGTATCCTTTAGTCAGTCCATACTGTAGAATCCTTTAGTCAGTCCATACTGTAGAATCCTTTAGTCAGTCCATACTGTAGAATCCTTTAGTCAGTCCATACTGTAGTATCCTTTAGTCAGTCCATACTGTAGTATCCTTTAGTCAGTCCATACTGTAGAATCCTTTAGTCAGTCCATACTGCAGTATCCTTTAGTCAGTCCATACTGTAGAATCCTTTAGTCAGTCCATACTGCAGTATCCTTTAGTCAGTCCATACTGTAGAATCCTTTAGTCAGTCCATACTGCAGTATCCTTTAGTCAGTCCATACTGCAGTATCCTTTAGTCAGTCCATACTGTAGAATCCTTTAGTCAGTCCATACTGTAGAATCCTTTAGTCAGTCCATACTGTAGTATCCTTTAGTCAGAGTTGAGTCAGTCCATCCTTTAGTCAGTCCATACTGGAGTATCCTTTAGTCAGTCCATACTGTAGTATCCTTTAGTCAGAGTTGAGTCAGTACATACTGTAGAATCCTTTAGTCAGTCCATACTGTAGAATCCTTTAGTCAGTCCATACTGTAGAATCCTTTAGTCAGAGTTGAGTCAGTCCATACTGTAGTATCCTTTAGTCAGTCCATACTGCAGTATCCTTTAGTCAGTCCATACTGTAGAATCCTTTAGTCAGTCCATACTGTAGAATCCTTTAGTCAGTCCATACTGTAGAATCCTTTAGTCAGAGTTGAGTCAGTCCATACTGTAGTATCCTTTAGTCAGTCCATACTGTAGTATCCTTTAGTCAGTCCATACTGTAGAATCCTTTAGTCAGTCCATACTGTAGAATCCTTTAGTCAGTCCATACTGTAGTATCCTTTAGTCAGTCCATACTGTAGTATCCTTTAGTCAGTCCATACTGTAGTATCCTTTAGTCAGTCCATACTGCAGTATCCTTTAGTCAGTCCATACTGCAGTATCCTTTAGTCAGTCCATACTGCAGTATCCTTTAGTCAGTCCATACTGCAGTATCCTTTAGTCAGTCCATACTGTAGTATCCTTTAGTCAGTCCATACTGCAGTATCCTTTAGTCAGAGTTGAGTCAGTCCATACTGTAGTATCCTTTAGTCAGTCCATACTGTAGTATCCTTTAGTCAGTCCATACTGTAGAATCCTTTAGTCAGAGTTGAGTCAGTCCATTCTGCAGTATCCTTTAGTCAGTCCATACTGTAGAATCCTTTAGTCAGTCCATACTGCAGTATCCTTTAGTCAGTCCATACTGTAGTATCCTTTAGTCAGTCCATACTGTAGAATCCTTTAGTCAGTCCATACTGTAGAATCCTTTAGTCAGTCCATACTGTAGAATCCTTTAGTCAGTCCATACTGTAGTATCCTTTAGTCAGTCCATACTGTAGTATCCTTTAGTCAGTCCATACTGTAGAATCCTTTAGTCAGTCCATACTGCAGTATCCTTTAGTCAGTCCATACTGCAGTATCCTTTAGTCAGTCCATACTGTAGAATCCTTTAGTCAGTCCATACTGTAGAATCCTTTAGTCAGTCCATACTGTAGTATCCTTTAGTCAGAGTTGAGTCAGTACATACTGTAGAATCCTTTAGTCAGTCCATACTGTAGAATCCTTTAGTCAGTCCATACTGTAGAATCCTTTAGTCAGAGTTGAGTCAGTCCATACTGTAGTATCCTTTAGTCAGTCCATACGGCAGTATCCTTTAGTCAGTCCATACTGTAGAATCCTTTAGTCAGTCCATACTGTAGTATCCTTTAGTCAGAGTTGAGTCAGTCCATCCTTTAGTCAGTCCATACTGTAGTATCCTTTAGTCAGTCCATACTGTAGTATCCTTTAGTCAGAGTTGAGTCAGTACATACTGTAGAATCCTTTAGTCAGTCCATACTGTAGAATCCTTTAGTCAGTCCATACTGTAGAATCCTTTAGTCAGAGTTGAGTCAGTCCATACTGTAGTATCCTTTAGTCAGTCCATACTGCAGTATCCTTTAGTCAGTCCATACTGTAGAATCCTTTAGTCAGTCCATACTGTAGAATCCTTTAGTCAGTCCATACTGTAGAATCCTTTAGTCAGAGTTGAGTCAGTCCATACTGTAATATCCTTTAGTCAGTCCATACTGTAGTATCCTTTAGTCAGTCCATACTGTAGAATCCTTTAGTCAGAGTTGAGTCAGTCCATACTGTAGTATCCTTTAGTCAGTCCATACTGTAGTATCCTTTAGTCAGTCCATACTGTAGTATCCTTTAGTCAGTCCATACTGTAGTATCCTTTAGTCAGTCCATACTGTAGTATCCTTTAGTCAGTCCATACTGCAGTATCCTTTAGTCAGTCCATACTGTAGTATCCTTTAGTCAGTCCATACTGCAGTATCCTTTAGTCAGAGTTTCCTTCAACCGTGACCCTTCAACCGCGACCCTTCAACCGCGACCCTTCAACCGTTACCCTTCAACCGTTACCCTTCAACCGCGACCCTTCAACCGCGACTCTTCAACCGCGACCCTTCAACCGCGACCCTTCAACCGTTACCCTTCAACCGCGACCCTTCAACCGTTACCCTTCAACCGTTACCCTTCAACCGCGACCCTTCAACCGTTACCCTTCAACCGCGACCCTTCAACCGTTACCCTTCAACCGTTACCCTTCAACCACGACCCTTCAACCGTTACTCTTCAACCGCGACCCTTCAACCGTTACCCTTCGACCGTTACCCTTCGACCGTTACCCTTCAACCGTTACCCTTCAACCGTGACCCTTCAACCACGACCCTTCAACTACGACCCTTCAACCGTTACCCTTCAACCGTTACCCTTCAACCGTTACCCTTCAACTGTTACCCTTCGACCGTGACCCTTCAACCACGACCCTTCAACCGTTACCCTCAACCGTTACCCTCAACCGTTACCCTTCAACCGTTACCGTTCAACCGTTACCCTTCAACTACGACCCTTCAACCGTTACCCTTCAACCGTTACCCTTCGACCGTTACCCTTCGACCGTGACCCTTCAACCACGACCCTTCAACCGTTACCCTTCGACCGTGACCCTTCAACCGTTACCCTTCAACCGTGACCCTTCAACCGTTACCC
>NW_027255983.1:295000-312500 GCF_045679555.1 Salvelinus alpinus
GAGAAAACACGAAGCATCCATAACCCTTCATAAGGTCTTCATAAACCCTCTATAAGGCCTGTGTTACGCAACACATAATGATGCTCATTTATCCCGTAGGGCGGCGCACAATTGGCCCAGCGTCGTCCGGGTTTGGCCGTCATTGTAAATAAGAATTTGTTCTTAACTGACCTAGTTAAATAAAGGTAAAACAAATGTAATATATATATATATTTATGTTTAAATAAGGTCTTCATAAACCTTCTATAAGGCCTGTATTATTCAACACATAAGGATTCTCATTTATCTAAACACACAGTCAAACTTTATCACACATTATAACAAAGTCTTCATTAACACTTTACGAGGCCTAGATAGACGAACTGACAACGACCCTCGGTTATCAACAATACAGGGACATCACCTGGGACGACACATAAAACGACCCTCGGTTATCAACAAGACAGGGACATCACCTGGGACGACACATAAAACGACCCTCGGTTATCAACAATACAGGGACATCACCTGGGACAACACATAAAACGACCCTCGGTTATCAACAATACAGGGACATCACCTGGGACAACACATAAAACGACCCTCGGTTATCAACAATACAGGGACATCACCTGGGACAACATGAAACGACCCTCGGTTATCAACAATACAGGGACATCACCTGGGACCACACATGAATCGACCCTCGGTTATCAACAATACAGGGACATCACCTGGGACCACACATAAAACGACCCTCGGTTATCACTCCACTGGGATTCTCTGCCTCTAACCCTATTACAGGGGCTGAGTCACTGGCTTACTGGTGCTCTTTCATGCCGTCCCTGGGAGGGGTGCGTCACTTGAGTGGGTTGAGTTACTGACGTGATCTTCCTGTCTGGGTTGGCGCCCCCCCTTGGTTTGTGCTGTGGTGGAGATCTTTGTGGGCTATACTCGGCCTTGTCTCAGGATTGTAAGTTGGTGGTTGAAGCTATCCCTCTAGTGGTGTGGGGGCTGTGCTTTGGCAAAGTGGGTGGGGTTATATCCTTCCTGTTTGGCCCTGTCCGGGGGTTTCTTCTGATGGGGCCACAGTGTCTCCTGACCCCTCCTGTCTCAGCCTCCAGTATTTATGCTGCAGTAGTTTATGTGTCGGGGGGCTAGGGTCAGTTGGTTATACCTGGAGTACTTCTCCTATCTTATCCAGTGTCCTGTGTGAATTTAAGTATGCTCTCTCTAATTCTCTCGTTCTCTCTTTATTTCTCTCTCTCGGAGAACCTGAGCCCTAGGACCATACGTCACGGCAAACCGGGCATGATGACTCCTTGCTGTCCCCAGTCCACCTGGCCTTGCTGCTATTCCAGTTTCAACTGTTCTGCCTGCGGTTATGGAACCGCCACCTGTCCCGGACCTGCTATTTTCAACTCTTAATGATCGGCTATGAAAAGCCAACTGAAAATTATTCATGATTATTATTTGACCATGCTTGTCACTTATGAATAGTTCTGTTATAATCTCCACCCGGCACAGCCAGAAGAGGACTGGCCACCCCTCATAGCCTGGTTCCTCTCTAGGTTTCTTCCTAGGTTTTGGCCTTTCTAGGGAGTTTTTCCTAGCCACCGTGCTTCTACACCTGCATTGCTTGCTGTTTGGGGTTTTAGGCTGGGTTTCTGTACAGCACTTCGAGATATTAGCTGATGTACGAAGGGCTATATAAAATAAACTTGATTTGATTTGATACAGGAGGCAGCGGTGAGTATTAGTGGAGAGATATTAGCTGATGTACGAAGGGCTATATAAAATAAACTTGATTTGATTTCCATTGTCCCTGTATAATCAGACACCAGGTGGGTTAATGATCAGGGACTGATTTAGACCCCAGACACCAGGTGGGTTAATGATCAGGGACTGATTTAGACCTCAGACACCAGGTGGGTTAATGATCAGGGACTGATTTAGACCCCAGACAC
Source organism: Salvelinus alpinus (assembly GCF_045679555.1). Lineage (NCBI taxonomy): Eukaryota > Metazoa > Chordata > Actinopteri > Salmoniformes > Salmonidae > Salvelinus > Salvelinus alpinus. The sequence continues at coordinate 296,947 of NW_027255983.1, forward strand.
CAGGTGGGTTAATGATCAGGGACTGATTTAGACCCCAGACACCAGGTGGGTTAATGATCAGGTACTGATTTAGACCCCAGACACCAGGTGGGTTAATGATCAGGGACTGATTTAGACCCCAGACACCAGGTGGGTTAATGATCAGGGACTGATTTAGACCTCAGACACCAGGTGGGTTAATGATCAGGGACTGATTTAGACCTCAGACACCAGGTGGGTTAATGATCAGGGACTGATTTAGACCCCAGACACCAGATGGGTTAATGATCAGGGACTGATTTAGACCCCAGACACCAGGTGGGTTAATGATCAGGGACTGATTTAGACCCCAGACACCAGGTGGGTTAATGATCAGGGACTGATTTAGACCTCAGACACCAGGTGGGTTAATGATCAGGGACTGATTTAGACCCCAGACACCAGGTGGGTTAATGATCAGGGACTGATTTAGACCCCAGACACCAGGTGGGTTAATGATCAGGGACTGATTTAGACCTCAGACACCAGGTGGGTTAATGATCAGGGACTGATTTAGACCCCAGACACCAGGTGGGTTAATGATCAGGGACTGATTTAGACCCCAGACACCAGGTGGGTTAATGATCAGGGACTGATTTAGACCCCAGACACCTGGTGGGTTAATGATCAGGGACTGATTTAGACCTCAGACACCAGGTGGGTTAATGATCAGGGACTGATTTAGACCCCAGACACCAGGTGGGTTAATGATCAGGGACTGATTTAGACCCCAGACACCAGGTGGGTTAACGATCAGGGACTGATTTAGACCCCAGACACCAGGTGGGTTAATGATCAGGGACTGATTTAGACCCCAGACACCAGGTGGGTTAATGATCAGGGACTGATTTAGCCCTCAGACACCAGGTGGGTTAATGATCAGGGACTGATTTAGACCCCAGACACCAGGTGGGTTAATGATCAGGGACTTATTTAGACCCCAGACACCTGGTGGGTTAATGATCAGGGACTGATTTAGACCTCAGGTGGGTTAATGATCAGGGACTGATTTAGACCTCAGACACCAGGTGGGTTAATGATCAGGGACTGATTTAGACCCCAGACACCAGGTGGGTTAATGATCAGGGACTTATTTAGACCCCAGACACCAGGTGGGTTAATGATCAGGGACTGATTTAGACCCCAGACACCTGGTGGGTTAATGATCAGGGACTGATTTAGACCTCAGACACCAGGTGGGTTAATGATCAGGGACTGATTTAGCCCTCAGACACCAGGTGGGTTAATGATCAGATAGAAGAGAAAACCAACAGGACCACAGCCAGAAAAGTTCAACTTAAAACATTCCCACAGCTGATTTGTTGTTCGATAGATACCCTCAGGAGGGGAGTAGAGAGGGAGTATCGAGGGAGTAGAGAGGAGAGTAGAGAGGGGAGTAGAGAGGGGAGTAGAGGGGGGAGTAGAGAGGGAGTAGAGGCTGCAGACTAATTTAGGAAGTAACAGATGGTGAGCTGCTCTGGGAGGGACGAGGAGGAGGGAGTCAGGGAACGTTCATTAACGAATCAGTTCATTTCAGGAACAAATGGAGATGAATGGACGGACAGACAGAGAGATTAGGAACATGAGTGGAGGGGGAAGGGACTATTCTACTAATGGGGTCAGAGTGGCTCTTTTACAAAAGTCATGTCACACAGTTTGGGTAACCTTGACACCGGCAAGAAAGACTTCAAGGTGGCGCTGCTACTCACCCTAACCCGTCCGGTACTCACCCTAACCCCTCCGGTACTCACCCTCCACCCTAACCCCTCCGGTACTCACCCTCCACCCTAACCCCTCCGGTACTCACCCTAACCCTCCCCCCTAACCCCTCCGGTACTCACCCTAACCCTCCACCCTAACCCCTCCAGTACTCACCCTAACCCTCTACCCTAACCCCTCCGGTACTCACCCTAACCCTCCACCCTAACCCCTCCGGTACTCACCCTCCACCCTAACCCTCCACCCTAACCCCTCCGGTACTCACCCTCCACCCTAACCCCTCCGGTACTCACCCTAACCCTCCACCCTAACCCCTCCGGTACTCACCCTCCACCCTAACCCTCCACCCTAACCCCTCCGGTACTCACCCTCCACCCTAACCCCTCCGGTACTCACCCTCCACCCTAACCCCTCCGGTACTCACCCTAACCCTCCACCCTAACCCCCTACCCTAACCCCTACTCACCCTAACCCTCCACCCTAACCCCTCCGGTACTCACCCTAACCCCTCCGGTACTCACCCTGCTCTGGTGAGCCTCCAACTTCACAGAAGAGCACTTGCGCAGGTCACCCGCCATGTCGGCGAAGGTTTGCGGCCGGCTCTGGTTGTCTCTGTCGTGAGCGGCCAGCGTGCGGACCAGCTGCTGAGCGGCCCACTGCCGGTGTCCCGAGGACAGGCGAGAAGACAGGCAGCAAGCAGCCAGCGCGTTGGCCAGCTCCAGCGGTCCTACAGCAGTGGGATTATAGGAAGGATGGGTATACAAATGTGCAATTAAACCTGCTGGAACGAAAACAAAAGGGGTGGAAGAAGGAACGGTGAGTGATTTGGGGAAGAGATGAGAGGATGTTAATTATAACATAACACAATGCCTGGTCCAACACACTACGGTGATAATGACAACTAGCATGGGCACTATGGAGGCTAGCACAAACTGCTAACATTAGCTAGTAGCTACATCCATGCAGACAATCTGAAAATACGAGGCGACTACAAATCTACAATCACTGCCCCCCCATCCCCCGTTTCAACCATTTCTTAAATTAAAACATTCTAAATGAGCTGAGAAATATCTTTGTTCATCCCATAATGCAATTTTACAAACAAAACGGACATAGTCAGTTACAAAACTCTATTGAATATGACGACACAGCATAATGACATGTCGATGACAGACAACGTATGACGATAACGCAATGCCTAGAAATCTCTGACGACCACAGTAGCCGACTCCAGGTCTTACGAACCTCTCTTCTCCACGTCAGTCTTGTCATAGTTGGGTCTGAGCCGGGCCCCTTTATCAGCGAGTAGGGCCACGAGGGCCTGGGTGACCACGAAATTGGGTGACGTCACAAGCTTGTTCTCCTCGGCCACGCCCCTCAGGAAGCTGGGGAGGAACTTCCTCTGGACGGGGTCATCTACCGTGGTCAGGTTCATCCCCGTTGCCGCCGAGATCAGGTTCTAGAGACGGATAGATATACAGGTTCTAGATCAGTCAGAGGAACCCTAACACGCTGAACGGGAGTCGTCTATGGTCGTCAGGTTCTAGAGACGGATAGGTATACAGGTTCTAGAGACTGTGAGATATACGGGTTCTAGAGACAAATAGATATACAGGTTCTAGAGACGGATAGATAACAGGTTCTAGATCAGTCAGAGGAACCCTAACACGCTGGATGGGAGTCGTCTATGGTCGTCAGGTTCTAGAGACGGGTAGATATACAGGTTCTAGAGACGGATAGATATACAGATTCTAGAGACGGATAGATATACAGGTTCTAGAGACAGAAAGATATACAGGTTCTAGAGACGGATAGATATACAGGTTCTAGAGACGGATAGATATACAGGTTCTAGAGACGGATAGATATACAGTTCTAGAAACGGGTAGATATACAGGTTCTAGAGACAGATAGATATACAGGTTCTAGAGACGGATAGATATACATGTTCTAGAGACGGATATATATACAGGTTCTAGAGACGGATATACAGGTTCTAGAGACGGATAGATATACAGGTTCTAGAGACAGATAGATATACAGGTTCTAGAGACAGATAGATATACAGGTTCTAGAGACGGATAGATATACAGGTTCTAGAGACAGATAGATATACAGGTTCTAGAGACGGATAGATATACAGGTTCTAGAGACGGATAGATATACAGGTTCTAGAGACGGATAGATATACAGGTTCTAGAGACGGATAGATATACAGGTTCTAGAGACAAATATATATACAGGTTCTAGAGACGGATAGATATACAGGTTCTAGAGACGGATAGATATACAGGTTCTAGAGACAGATAGATTTACAGGTTCTAGAGACGGATAGATATACGGGTTCTAGAGACAAATAGATATACAGGTTCTAGAGACGGATAGATATACAGGTTCTAGATCAGTCAGAGGAACCCTAACACGCAGGATGTGAGTCGTCTATGGTGGTCAGGTTCATCTCCATCGGAGCATTTTATTTATTCAGGGCAACTGAGACCAGGATCTCATTCCCAATGGTGCCCTGAGTACAAACAGTTTCTCACAACAGGAAGAACAATTTACATTCCAATTAAAATAAAATAGATAATAAACAACCTCAAAACAAACAATATCAACAAATAAACCATTACAATCCATGGAAACAACTGCAGTCCTCAATGAATTCAACACCAGAGACCTAAACGGACCTATCGGAACCAGGGAATCAAGAAGCAGGGAATGTTGGGAGTTATTCCAACAATGTGGGGGGGGGAACTTAAACTAAAGGAGTATTTACCGAAATTGGTGGAGACCAGAAGGAACTCAAGAGTTAACCAATCATTATTTTATACGGAAGCTTGTGTACTAGGGCTTTGTCAATCAAACAGGAATAAGGAATTGATCTACGGGACTTTAATGAGGACCAGGCTTTTGATACAGGAGGCAGCAGTGAGTATTAGTGGAGAGATAGTTAATGAGGACCAGCCTTTTGATACAGGAGGCAGCGGTGAGTATTAGTGGAGAGATAGTTCATGAGGACCAGCCTTTTGATACAGGAGGCAGCGGTGAGTATCAGTGGAAAGATAGTTAATGAGGACCAGCCTTTTGATACAGGAGGCAGCGGTGAGTATTAGTGGAGAGATAGTTAATGAGGACCAGCCTTTTGATACAGGAGGCAGCGGTGAGTATTAGTGGAGAGATAGTTAATGAGGACCAGCCTTTTGATACAGGAGGCAGCAGTGAGTATTAGTGGAGAGATAGTTAATGAGGACCAGCCTTTTGATACAGGAGGCAGCGGTGAGTATTAGTGGAGAGATAGTTAATGAGGACCAGCCTTTTGATACAGGAGGCAGCGGTGAGTATTAGTGGAGAGATAGTTAATGAGGACCAGCCTTTTGATACAGGAGGCAGCGGTGAGTATTAGTGGAGAGATAGTTAATGAGGACCGGCCTTTTGATACAGGAGGCAGCGGTGAGTATTAGTGGAGAGATAGTTAATGAGGACCAGCCTTTTGATACAGGAGGCAGAGGTGAGTATTAGTGGAGAGATAGTTAATGAGGACCAGCCTTTTGATACAGGAGGCAGCGGTGAGTATTAGTGGAGAGATAGTTAATGAGGACCAGCCTTTTGATACAGGAGGCAGCGGTGAGTATTAGTGGAGAGATAGTTAATGAGGACCAGCCTTTTGATACAGGAGGCAGCGGTGAGTATTAGTGGAGAGATAGTTAATGAGGACCAGCCTTTTGATACAGGAGGCAGCGGTGAGTATTAGTGGAGAGATAGTTAATGAGGACCAGCCTTTTGATACAGGAGGCAGCGGTGAGTATTAGTGGAGAGATAGTTAATGAGGACCAGCCTTTTGATACAGGAGGCAGCGGTGAGTATTAGTGGAGAGATAGTTAATGAGGACCAGCCTTTTGATAGAGGAGGCAGCGGTGAGTATTAGTGGAGAGATAGTTAATGAGGACCAGCCTTTTGATACAGGAGGCAGCGGTGAGTATTAGTGGAGAGATAGTTAATGAGGACCAGCCTTTTGATACAGGAGGCAGCGGTGAGTATCAGTGGAGAGATAGTAGAAGGAGAAGGAAGGAAGTTATTGGATCAAGAGGTACACCGGCTGTATTGAACACCGGCTGTATTGAACACCGGCTGTATTGTACACCGGCTGTATTGTACACCGGCTGTATTGAACACCGGCTGTATTGAACACCGGCTGTATTGTACACCGGCTGTATTGAACACCGGCTGTATTGAACACCGGCTGTATTGTACGCCAGCTGTATTGAACACCTGCTGTATTGAACACCAGCTGTATTGTACACCTGCTGTATTGAACACCAGCTGTATTGTACACCTGCTGTATTGAACACCAGCTCTATTGAACACCAGCTGTATTGTACACCAGCTGTATTGTACATTGTACACCAGCTGTATTGTACACCGGCTGTATTGTACACCAGCTGTATTGAACACCAGCTGTATTGTACACCAGCTGTATTGAACACCAGCTGTATTGAACACCAGCTGTATTGAACACCGGCTGTATTGAACACCGGCTGTATTGTACACCGGCTGTATTGTACACCAGCTGTATTGTACACCAGCTGTATTGTATTGTACACCTGCTGTATTGTACACCTGCTGTATTGTACACCGGCTGTGTTGTACACCGGCTTTGTTGTACACCTGCTGTATTGTACACCAGCTGAGTTGTACACCAGCTGAGTTGTACACCAGCTGAGTTGTACACCAGCTGAGTTGTACACCAGCCGTATTGTACACCTGCCGTATTGAACACCTGCCGTAATGTACACCAGCTGTATTGTACACCTGCTGTATTGTACACCGGCTGTATTGTACACCGGCTGTATTGTACACCGGCTGTATTGTACACCGGCTGTATTGTACACCGGCTGTATTGTACACCAGCTGTATTGAACACCTGATGTATTGTACACCTGATGTTATGTACACCAGCTGTATTGAACACATGTTATGTACACCAGCTGTATTGTACACCAGCTGTATTGTACACCTGCTGTATTGTACACCTGCTGTATTGTACACTGGCTGTATTGTACACCGGCTGTATTGTACACTGGCTGTATTGTACACTGGCTGTATTGTACACTGGCTGTATTGTACACCTGCTGTATTGTACACTGGCTGTATTGAACACCAGCTGTATTGTACACCTGCTGTATTGTACACCTGATGTTATGTAAACCAGCTGTATTGGCCAGTGTTACCTAGTGTTGACTTTCAATGTAACATTTCTAGTGTTGATTCAGGTGTTAAATTAACTCTAATTGGTCTAAAATAACCCCCGTGTTGGTGTTAATAACCAGTTTAAATTAACACTAATTGGTCTAAAATAACCCCCGTGTTGGTGTTAATAACCAGTTTAAATGAACACTAATTGGTCTAAAATAACCCCAGTGTTGGGTGTTAATAACCAGTGTTAAATTAACTCTAATTGGTCTAAAATAACCCCCGTGTTGGTGTTAATAACCAGTGTTAAATTAACTCTAATTGGTCTAAAATAACCCCCGTGTTGGTGTTAATAACCAGTTTAAATTAACACTAATTGGTCTAAAATAACCCCCGTGTTGGTGTTAATAACCAGTTTAAATTAACACTAATTGGTCTAAAATAACCCCCGTGTTGGTGTTAATAACCAGTTTAAATGAACACTAATTGGTCTAAAATAACCCCCGTGTTGGGTGTTTATAACCAGTATTAAATCAAAACCACGCCCTTCATTATCATATTTCCCAGCATGCTCTATTGCAGGTTGATTTTTAGAATTGTTCATCAATATCTATGTTTTTACATGTAGTACATCGATTGATTAATTCATTTTATGCTACTCAAATATGAATAACATAGATTTTTATCAACTAATCCAATCTGTTACTTTGTAGTTATTGCAGCCGTTACTGAAATGGTTGTTCCAGTATAAATGGTTTAGGTAGTCTCATATCTTAGTCTTCCCAACCCAGCAGTCAATCTGAATGTAGGTTACGGGAGAATAAACATGTAAATGTGGAATATCTTCACTCTGGCTGGATTCCAATAGGAATTAAACATCACTTTGCCAACCATCATAACGTGACTTCCAGACCTGAAAACAATGAGTTTCAGGCTAGTGTATTAGTGTCAAACTAGGCCCTCAAAATAAGGCCTCGTTAAATACTTGTTGTATTGTGTTGAACATTTTTGTTTTAATGATCTGGCTTGATGAAACCCACGGGACAACAATACATTAAAATGACTGCAACAATCTCTGTCTCTGTCAATAACAAATAGAGTCTTGGCTGGTAACTACAATTCACTCGAAAGGTAAGGCACTCTGGGAAATATGCAAGAAAAAAAATAGGCTTTACACTAAGCGGTGTGTTAATTTAACACTGAAAAGTGTGCATGTAACCAATGAAAATGTGATTTGTATAGGTCATGTTAAGTATTGCATAAGTCTGGTGCTGAGGACTAAGGTTGTGCTGACTTGAACTTCCTGTCTTGTTGAAAGTTGTTGAGTGGAGAACTGGTAACTTCCTCTTCCATACTACTATCTTTGTGTGAGTCTGAGTTGTGTATCTGCCGTTACCTGTGTGCAGAGCTGGACCAGCAGCTTGGCAGCGTTGGGGCTGTTGGAGGCCAGACAACCCACAGCCGTACTGAGATAGGCCAGACAGGAGATAGGTTTACTGGCCTTGGTGGCCCCGCGGGGCCGCTCTGAGGCCCCTGATCCAGCTGTAGGGCTGGTGGAGAGGCCGGCTCGCCCTGCTGCAGCCAGACACATCAGTCTGACTAGGGTCCTGATGTCTGTCAGACCAAGAGACTCCAACCCTGCTGCCAGGCTGCAGCTAGAACCACTGAGAGAGAGGGGAGGGAGAGAGGGGAGGGAGAGGGAGGAGGGGAGAGAGAGGGGAGGGAGAGAGAGAGGGGAGGGAGAGAGGAGGGGAGAGAGAGGGGGGGAGAGAGAGGAGGGGAGAGAGAGGGGAGGGAGAGAGAGAGGGGAGGGAGAGAGGAGGGGAGAGAGAGGGGGGGAGAGAGGGGATGGAGAGAGAAAGGGGGAGAGAGAGAAAGGGGGAGCGAGAGGGGAGGGAGAGAGAAGGCCATACACATAAACATACAGTATTTGCAATGCAGTTCACCCTTATACACTGACACCAACTAAACACAGTGGAAAATGAGATGAATGGAGAGAGAGAGACTGAGAGACAGAAAGACACCAATGAGACAGAGCCAGAGAGCGAGAGAGAGAGAGAGAGAGAGAGACAGAGACAGAGAGAGAGACAGAGAGAGACAGAGAAAGACAGAGAGAGAGAGAGAGACAGAGAGAGGCAGAGAGAGAGAGAGAGAGAGAGAGAGAGAGAGAGAGAGAGAGAGAGAGAGAGAGAGAGAGAGAGACAGAGTCAGAGAGAGAGAGAGAGACAGAGAGAGACAGAGAGAGAGAAAGAGAGAGAGAGAGAGAGAGAGAGACAGAGTCAGAGAGAGAGAGAGAGAGAGAGAGAGAGAGAGAGAGAGAGAGAGAGAGAGAGAGAGAGAGACAGAGTCAGAGAGAGAGAGAGAGAGAGAGAGAGAGAGAGAGAGAGAGAGAGAGAGAGAGAGAGAGAGAGAGAGAGAGAGAGAGAGAGAGAGAGAGAGAGAGAGAGAGAGAGTCAGAGAGAGAGACAGAGCAACAAATTCTCCACTGCAGACAGCTTGTCCTACCTGACAGGAACCCTAAGCTGCAGTGGTCACATACACTGAGTGGACAAAACATTAGGAACACCTGCTCTGTCCATGACAGACTGACCAGGTGAATCCAGGTGAAAGCTATGATCCCTTATTGATGTACCTTGTTAAATCCACTTCAATCAGTGTAGATGAAGGGGAGGAGACAGGTTGAGGAAGGATTTTTAAGAGTTGAGACAATTGAGACATGGGTTGTGTATGTGTGCCATTCAGAGGGCGAATGGAAATGACAAAATATTGAAGTGCCTTTGAACGGGGTATGGTAGTAGGTGCCAGGAACACCGGTTTGTGTCAAGAACTGCAACGATGCTGGGTTTTTCACGCTCAACAGTTTCCCGTGTGTATCAAGAATGGTCCACCACCCAAAGGACATCCAGCCAACTTGACACAACTGTGGGAAGCATTGGAGTCAACATGGGTCAGCATCCCTACGGAACGCTTTCAACACCTTGTAGAGTCCATGACCCGACGAATTGAAGCTGTTCTGGGGACTAAAGGGGAGGTGTTCCTAATGTTTTGTACGCTCAGTGTATACACACACCTAGTCTACACACACCTAGTCTACACACACCTAGTCTACACACACCTAGTCTACACACAGTACTACACCTAGTCTACACACACCTAGTATACACACACCTAGTATACACACACCTAGTATACACACACCTAGTATACACACACCTAGTATACACACACCTAGTCTACACACACCTAGTATACACACACCTAGTCTACACACACCTAGTCTACACACACCTAGTCTACACACACCTAGTCTACACACACCTAGTCTACACACACCTAGTCTACACACACCTAGTCTACACACACCTAGTCTACACACACCTAGTCTACACACACCTAGTCTACACACACCTAGTCTACACACACCTAGTCTACACACACCTAGTATACACACACCTAGTCTACACACACCTAGTCTACACACACCTAGTCTACACACACCTAGTCTACACACACCTAGTCTACACACACCTAGTCTACACACACCTAGTCTACACACAGTACTACACCTAGTCTACACACACCTAGTCTACACACAGTACTACACCTAGTCTACACACACCTAGTCTACACACACCTAGTCTACACACACCTAGTCTACACACACCTAGTATACACACACCTAGTATACACACACCTAGTATACACACACCTAGTATACACACACCTAGTCTACACACACCTAGTCTACACACAGTACTACACCTAGTCTACACACACCTAGTATACACACACCTAGTATACACACACCTAGTATACACACACCTAGTCTACACACACCTAGTCTACACACACCTAGTATACACACACCTAGTATACACACACCTAGTATACACACACCTAGTCTACACACAGTACTACACCTAGTCTACACACACCTAGTCTACACACACCTAGTCTACACACAGTACTACACCTAGTCTACACACACCTAGTCTACACACAGTCCTACACCTAGTCTACACCTAGTCTACACCTAGTCTACACCTAGTCTACACCTAGTCTACACACAGAACTACACCTAGTCTACAGACAGTCCTACACCTCGTCTCCACCTAGTCTACAGAGACCCACCTGACAGAGAGTAGAGACAGGGCTCTCATCACCATGGTCCTGGCCAGGAGAACCTGCGCTGCAGAGGTCACTCTCCTCAGAGCCATGACCCTGTCATGGGGGTTGTCCAGAGCTGCTGCCTGCTCCCCCAGAGTCCCCCTGGCCGAGGAGCTGTTCTCCACCGCGCCCTGGCAGCCTGGGAAACACACACCTGTTGAAGCTGACGGAGATTTACAACCCTACAACATGGACATATAACAGGTGAACACTGGACCACCCACATTACAGAGAGGACCGGACACATCTAAACCACCCACATTACAGAGAGGACCGTACACATCTCACCCACATTACAGAGAGGACCGTACACATCTGAACCACCCACATTACAGAGAGGACCGTACACATCTAAACCACCCACATTACAGAGAGGACCGGACACATCTCACCCACATTACAGAGAGGACCGTACACATCTGAACCACCCACATTACAGAGAGGACCGTACACATCTGAACCACCCACATTACAGAGAGGACCGGACACATCTCAACCACCCACATTACAGAGAGGACCGTACACATCTCAACCACCCACATTACAGAGAGGACCGTACACATCTCACCCACATTACAGAGAGGACCGGACACATCTCACCCACATTACAGAGAGGACCGGACACATCTCAACCACCCACATTACAGAGAGGACCGGACACATCTCACCCACATTACAGAGAGGACCGGACACATCTCACCCACATTACAGAGAGGACCGTACACATCTCACCCACATTACAGAGAGGACCGTACACATCTCACCCACATTACAGAGAGGACCGGACACATCTCACCCACATTACAGAGAGGACCGTACACATCTCACCCACATTACAGAGAGGACCGGACAAATCTAAACCACCCGCATTACAGAGAGGACCGGACACATCTAAACCACCCGCATTACAGAGAGGACCGTACACATCTCACCCACATTACAGAGAGGACCGGACACATCTAAACCACCCACATTACAGAGAGGACCGGACACATCTCACCCACATTACAGAGAGGACCGGACACATCTCACCCACATTACAGAGAGGACCGGACACATCTCACCCACATTAAAGAGAGGACCGGACACATCTCACCCACATTACAGAGAGGACCGTACATATCTCACCCACCCACATTTCAGAGAGGACCGGACACATCTCACCAACATTACAGAGAGGACCGTACACATCTCACCCACATTACAGAGAGGACCGTACACATCTCACCCACATTACAGAGAGGACCGTACACATCTAAACCACCCACATTACAGAGAGGACCGTACACATCTCACCCACATTACAGAGAGGACCGTACACATCTCACCCACCCACATTACAGAGAGGACCGGACACATCTCACCCACCCACATTACAGAGAGGACCGTACACATCTCACCCACATTACAGAGAGGACCGGACACATCTAAACCACCCACATTACAGAGAGGACCGGACACATCTCACCGACCCACATTACAGAGAGGACCGGACACATCTCACCCACCCGCATTACAGAGAGGACCGGACACATCTCACCCACCCACATTACAGAGAGGACCGGACACATCTAAACCACCCACATTACAGAGAGGACCGTACACATCTCACCCACATTACAGAGAGGACCGGACACATCTCACCCACATTACAAAGAGGACCGGACACATCTAAACCACCCACATTACAGAGAGGACCGGACACATCTCAACCACCCACATTAGAGAGGACCGGACACATCTAAACCACCCACATTACAGAGAGGACCGGACACATCTCACCCACATTACAGAGAGGACCGTACACATCTCACCCACATTACAGAGAGGACCGTACACATCTCAACCACATTACAGAGAGGACCGGACACATCTAAACCACCCACATTACAGAGAGGACCGTACACATCTCACCCACATTACAGAGAGGACCGGACACATCTCACCCACATTACAGAGAGGACCGTACACATCTCACCCACATTACAGAGAGGACCGGACACATCTCAACCACCCACATTACAGAGAGGACCGTACACATCTCACCCACATTACAGAGAGGACCGGACACATCTCACCCACATTACAGAGAGGACCGGACACATCTCACCCACATTACAGAGAGGACCGGACACATCTCACCCACCCACATTACAGAGAGGACCGTACACATCTAAACCACCCACATTACAGAGAGGACCGTACACATCTAAACCACCCACATTACAGAGAGGACCGTACACATCTAAACCACCCACATTACAGAGAGGACCGTACACATCTAAACCACCCACATTACAGAGAGGACCGTACACATCTAAACCACCCACATTACAGAGAGGACCGTACACATCTAAACCACCCACATTACAGAGAGGACCGGACACATCTAAACATTCCTACTTTACCAAAATCCACTATTGTTGCTAAATGGACTTTCTGGTTAAATAACTTGAACTCTTTTGAGAGAAGAGTAGAACATAAACACAGACGTTTATTAAAACCCAGTTCTGGTTCACGGCCTCACCTATCTGCAGCCGGGTCTCTGTTTGTGTGTGTGTGTGTGTGTGTGTGTGTGTGTGTGTGTGTGTGTGTGTGTGTGTGTGTGTGTGTGTGTGTGTGTTTCTCAGCCCCTCACCTATCTGCAGCAGAGTCTCCTCCATGCTGTTGGTGGCGGTCACCATGGCTACGGACGCCCCCAGGGGGTCACTGTCGGGGAACTGGACGGCCTCCGGGACGACCCGGCGCTCACTCAGACCCAACGGTCCCGCCAGCAGCTCAAACTCCTCCTCCCCAGTTAACCTCTCATCCTCATCAACATCCAGCATGTCCCATTCCTCTGAAAGGGTTACAGAGAACAGTCATACCATCAGCCATGTGGTTACAGAGAACAGTCATACCATCAGCCATGTGGTTACAGAGAACAGTCATACCATCAGCCATGTGGTTACAGAGAACAGTCATACCATCAGCCATGTGGTTACAGAGAACAGTCATACCATCAGCCATGGGGTTACAGAGAACAGTCATACCATGAGCCATGTGGATATAGAGAACAGTCATACTATCAGCCATGTGGATAGAGAACAGTCATACTATCAGCCATGTGGTTACAGAGAATAACAGTCATACTATCAGCCATGTGGTTACAGAGAATAACAGTCATACTATCAGCCATGTGGTTATAGAGAATAACAGTCATACTATCAGCCATGTGGTTATAGAGAATAACAGTCATACTATCAGCCATGTGGTTATAGAGAATAACAGTCATACTATCAGCCATGTGGTTACAGAGAATAACAGTCATACTATCAGCCATGTGGTTATAGAGAATAACAGTCATACTATCAGCCATGTGGTTATAGAGAATAACAGTCATACTATCAGCCATGTGGTTATAGAGAATAACAGTCATACTATCAGCCATACAGCTGCAGTGGAACCAGTCATACTATCAGCCATAAAGCTGCAGTGCACCTGTCATAATATCAGCCATAAAGCTGCAGTGGAACCAGTCATACTATCAACCAGAAAGCTGCAGTGCACCAGTCATACTATCAGCCATAAAGCTACAGTGGAACCAGTCATACTATCAGCCATAAAGCTGCAGTGGAACCAGTCATACTATCAGCCATAAAGCTGCAGTGGAACCAGTCATACTATCAGCCATAAAGCTGCAGTGGAACCAGTCATACTATCAGCCATAAAGCTGCAGTGGAACCAGTCATACTATCAGCCATAACGCTGCAGTGGAACCAGTCATACTATCAGCCATAAAGCTGCAGTGGAACCAGTCATACTATCAGCCATAAAGCTGCAGTGGAACCAGTCATACTATCAGCCATAAAGCTGCAGTGGAACCAGTCATACTATCAGCCATAACGCTGCAGTGGAACCAGTCATACTATCAGCCATAACGCTGCAGTGGAACCAGTCATACTATCAGCCATAAAGCTGCAGTGGAACCAGTCATACTATCAGCCATAAAGCTGCAGTGGAACCAGTCATACTATCAGCCATAAAGCTGCAGTACACAAGTCAACTATCAGCCATAACGCTGCAGTGGAACCAGTCATACTATCAGCCATAAAGCTGCAGTGGAACCAGTCATTCATATGATCAGGGACAAGAACCTGGAACAAGTGAATCATCATGTTTAATCAGAACCGGTACCTTCATAGACACAGTCCTGCTTCCCCAAGAGGTCCGGGGCCAGTCCCTTATATCTGAACATGGACCACAACACGTGTTAGTGATCACATCGTCGTCTTGTCACTGTTACACAGTGTGTATTGAATCTTACGTTTTAGTTGTACGTAGTCATAGTGTGTAATTAAAACCTGGCGTGTCACCTTCTGTCCGCCACTGACCTCTCCGTCACGGGGACTGTGGTTTTACTCTTAACCGCCAGGTGTTTGTCCCGGCAGCTACCGCAGAGGAGGTAGTACGGGTTACCG